>NC_071280.1:19703808-19776308 GCF_023375685.1 Ictalurus furcatus | reverse complement strand
CACATTCACCGCGGTTATATCCTTAATTATAAAGAATGATAGAGTGATGAAGAGGACTGGAAAAAAGAGAAAAGTGTGTAAGCAAGAGGGCGGGGCTTTATTCTCTCTCTCTTTATTCCCTCTCTATTCTCTCTCTTTATTCTCTCTTTATTCCCTCTCTTTATTCTCTCTTTATTCCCTCTCTTTATTCTCTCTTTATTCCCTCTCTTTATTCCCTCTCTTTATTCCCTCTCTTTATTCTCTTTATTCTCTCTTTATTCCCTCTTTATTCTCTCTCTCTTTATTCTCTTTATTCTCTCTCTTTATTCTCTTTATTCTCTCTCTTTATTCTCTCTTTATTCCTTCTCTTTATTCTCTCTTTATTCCCTCTCTTTATTCTCTCTTTATTCCCTCTCTCTTTATTCTCTTTATTCTCTCTTTATTCCCTCTTTATTCCCTCTCTCTTTATTCTCTTTATTCTCTCTCTTTATTCTCTCTTTATTCCCTCTCTCTTTATTCTCTCTCTTTATTCTCTTTATTCTCTTTATTCCCTCTTTATTCTCTTTACTCTCTCTTTATTCTCTTTACTCTCTCTTTATTCTCTTTACTCTCTCTTTATTCTCTTTATTCCCTCTCTCTTTATTCTCTCTCTCTTTATTCTCTTTATTCTCTCTTTATTCTCTTTATTCCCTCTCTTTATTCTCTTTATTCCCTCTCTCTTTATTCTCTTTATTCCCTCTCTCTTTATTCTCTCTCTCTTTATTCTCTTTACTCTCTCTTTATTCTCTTTATTCCCTCTCTCTTTATTCCCTCTCTCTTTATTCTCTTTATTCCCTCTCTCTTTATTCTCTTTATTCTCTTTATTCCCTCTCTTTATTCTCTTTATTCCCTCTCTTTATTCTCTTTATTCCCTCTCTTTATTCTCTTTATTCCCTCTCTCTTTATTCCCTCTCTCTTTATTCTCTTTATTCCCTCTCTCTTTATTCTCTTTATTCTCTCTTTATTCCCTCTCTTTATTCTCTTTATTCCCTCTCTTTATTCCCTCTCTCTTTATTCCCTCTCTTTATTCCCTCTCTTTATTCTCTTTATTCCCTCTCTCTTTATTCTCTTTATTCCCTCTCTCTTTATTCTCTTTATTATTATTATTATTATTATTATTATTATTATTATTATATCTGTAATGAAGATGTGAGAGAAGTTAACGTTACAGCGTTTCCTCTGACTGTTACACAGTGTGACACTGGAGACTCCTTCCGTACACTTTACATAAACATCTCCTTACAGAAAACTTCAACAATTACGCAGGGTTTGAATCCGTTTATGTGGAGAAGGTGCTGTACGCGTCCCTGTGAACGAGCCGTTACTATAGAAACAGTAAGGTATCAGATTAGAGCGATGCATTAATATAATCCTGCGGTACTGTCAGAGCTGCTGTTATAGAAAACTCATCACCGCTTCTGACCAATCACAGTCCAGAACTCAGCAGCGCTGTCTGGATCGCAGTCTGAGATTTGATGCTGCACCTGAAAAATAAATAAATACATAATGGATGATTTGATCAACTGTCTAAAGAACACATGTACAACATGCCTAAATGTCTCACTCTCCATAACTGTCTGTCTGTCCTCGTGATAGATGTCTTCCTCCAACGCCGCCAGCAGACCAATCTCAGCAATAGCCTGGGCCTCCAACAACTCCACGTGTCCCGCCCACTTTTCCATGGTAACCGTGGCAACACCCATCCATCACAGTTTCTATAGCTAAAATATTGTATAGCAGTTGTAGCTTATTATAATAATAATAATAATAATAATAATATGTGTGAGTGTGTGTTCAGATTAGTGCGACTGAAGATGGAGCCGTTGCCAACTTCACCCGGGGCTTCGGTCTGAAATCTGGATACTTTCTGTGTTACAGCAAGGTGTTTTACCACACACACACACACACACACACACATAACTTAAAGAGGCAGCTCTTGATGGTTCCTGTAGGAGTTCCTGGAGAGCGTGAAAGACAATAACATTTACGTCTGTATTGTTTTTCCTGCGACGTGAAAATGATGTTAACATTAACAACGCTTTTACATCTGCTTTAAGTATCTCATACTGTTGCTATAAACGTACACACACACCTCCACAAGGTTTTTCATTCACCACTCACATTCTCCTTGTGATTGTGCCTCACAGCTGATTTACAACATGAGGCTTTTGTTTGTCCAGTCATTGGTGTGTCACACCACAAGCTCCACCCACAGTTTTTGTGCTATTCGTGGAAAAGTACTCAAATCTGCGAATTCGCAATTGCACGGAATAGTTTTGTGCAGTCTTTTACGGTGATGGTAAATGAGAGCTTTTAGCTGTTTTAGTAATAAAATAGTGTTACCATAAAGTTAGGTCGTGTCGGGCTGAACACTTATTCGTAAAAGTCTCTCGTTCGTTCATCAGGAATATTGCAATGGAAAATAATAATAATAAATAAATAAGATAACTCGTTTAAATCATTTTCTATGCTGTGTCGCATCCATCCGTGCTTCCACATCTCCAGAACATCTCGCATTTCTGCAGATCCACTGCAACACGAAACACCCGGCATGTTTGATTCGCTTTAGGTGAGTCGACTCAGAGTCAAATTGCTTTCAAATGCACTAAACCCTGTGTGTATGAACGCACACTATAGATCCTGGGTTCCTGAAAAGGTTCCTGGGTTGTTAAAAGGGTGCTGTGTGTTCTGTGGTCACGTTCGACTGGTCGAGGGTAAACCCCGTCTCAGTGATTCCTTCCGTGAACGTAGGATGTTGAGAATGTGTCCAGGACCTCATAGCGCTCAGAGAAACTTTGTGGAAAAAATAAAAAGTGCATTGTACTTCCCTAACTCGACGCTATTGACCCCGTGGGAACAATAAACAATGGTACTTCTGTTTCCAGAACTTTCCACACCCATCATTGTGAGAGGGAATGTTAATGTCGGTCTCTCTGTGTCAGGATCTGTCAGGTGGAATGGTGGTGTCTGATGTTCAGGTGATCTCTGAGAAGGACGTGATTCCTCATGGTTACTGCTACATCCCTGAGTTCATGGAGTCCAGTAAGACCTCACAATATATGCACACACACTCTCATACACACACACCATCACTAAACTCACATTGCCAGTGATTGTAGTTGAATGGTTGTGTGTGTGTGTGTGCACGTTAGAGTCCTCTGTATGGAAGAAGAAGCGAGTGTGTGTGCGAATCGTTCCCGTGGACAGTGTAACAACCGCTGTCCTGGACATCCGAGTGACAGCCAAGAGCAAGATGATGCTTCCGCAGTACACCTGCCTGGGGTGAGGAGTGTGTGTGTGTGTGTGTGTGTGTGTGTGTGTGTGTGTGTTTGATTGAACAAGTTTGTAAACTCTGTTCCTGTGACTGTGACTTCACCCTCAGACTGTATCCTCAGCTTTTATTCAGCCAGGGCCAGAGTTCAGTTATTTACAATAACTGATTAAGTTACTGTGGGGTAATTTGTTCTATGCAGTGTTATATGACGTGTGTGTGTGTGTGTTTGTGTTTCAGGGACATTCTGGGCTACGTGCTGTGGTGTATGAAAGGTTCGTTCTTGTCTCCTGTTCCTCAGGCGAAGCCTCGCAGTCTGAGCCTGGACATGCGGCAGCTCTCGCTGGAAGCAACCGCGCCGCTGCCTCTCAGACCCAAGTACGCTTTTCAAACGTCACGAAACGTTTCACTGAGTGACATCAGAGGGTTTTTATCTCCTGACCAACAGGTCTTTAATGTCTTTCCTGTGAGAAAAACACCGTTATCTACATCTTGGATGCTCAAGCTACTCAGCTGTCTAATCTTTATGATGATCATTCTACTCTGGATTGATAGCTTAGATAGCTAGTGTAACTGGATATCAGTGTTGTCATGGTTACATCACGTGTGGGCGTGGCCTTACTCTTTTCTGAGTGTTTTTTTCCCTGCAAACTCAAAACTTTACATTATTTACAATCTCCATAGCAACCAACCATCTCAAACCCAACACAAGGTCAGCCGTCGCCGTGGCGCCCTGGACCATAAAGAGACTCCTGAGAAGGTGTACGATAGCAGCAACATTTATGGCATTACAGGTAACACACGCTCATACACACATACACACACACGTATACACGCACACACATTCGAATGTCCGAGTCCACAAAGAAGAAGTTTGACCTCATATTTTTTTCCATTTGCACCGTTGCACATAAAGTAATGAATTCTCATCCACACATAATTCCGGGGTATAACTGACACTAGAGCGTCTGAGTGAGACCCGGGTCGGTATAAACAGGTCAAATTAATAAAATATAAAAGATCACAGGACTGAACCCTGAGGTACACCATGTCAGCTGTGGTTCAGCTGCACATATCATTTCAGTTTCACACACATTAAAGACTTTAATCTTTTATTCCCTTTTCACCGCTCAGCGATGGATGGAGTTCCTTTTGCTCTTCATCCCAAATTTGAAAGTCGAGCCGTCGAGAAGGTAAAAACTATTCACCTTTACCCAATCACTATTCACCTTTACCCAATCACTATTCACCTTTATCTATCCACCTTTACCCAATCACTATCCACCTTTACCCAATCACTATCCACCTTTACCCAATCACTATCCACCTTTACCCAATCACTATTCACCTTTACCCAATCACTATCCACCTTTATCTATTCACCTTTACCCAATCACTATCCACCTTTACCTATTCACTTTTACCCAATCACTATTCACCTTTACCCAATCACTATCCACCTTTACCTATCCACCTTTACCCAATCACCATCCACCTTTACCTATCCACCTTTACCCAATCACTATCCACCTTTACCTATCCACCTTTACCCAATCACTGTTAACCTTTACCTATCCACCTTTACCCAATCACTATCCACCTTTACCTATCCACCTTTACCCAATCACCATCCACCTTCAGAGAGCAGAAACCTCTCATAGAGGACTGTTTTACATGCTGTCTCTCTCTCCCTGTCTGTCTGTCTGTCTGACTGTCTCTCTCTCTCTCTCTCTCGCTCTCTCTCTCTCTGTCTCTCTCTCAGGTGTCCATGACTGCTCTGGATAATATTCGTATTAAATCACTCCAGGACATAGAGAACGAGGTGAGATGTTGTTAGATGTATTAATTTAGTTTGATTTGCCCGTCTCTCTTTTTATTCGTTTTGTACAGCTACATTTCCGGCTTGTCATTAAAATAAATCACTGGTTAGAGTTTTGTTAAAAACATTATTTAATTTATATAAATAAAAGCACTACATTTGCATATTGGAAGCAGATTGGCTGTTGTATCTGGTCGTGTGATAACACTTGCCCGTCACATGTTCGGTACTAACTGAGGATTTTTCTCTCTCCACAGTATAACTACACGTTTGCAATAGAAGAACAGGCTGCCATGAGACCCCGCTCCTAGGTGACATCACTCTTGTAAACCCCGCCCACAGATTACACCTGACTCCGGCGTTTTATTTATTATCATTAAAACCATACATTTAAACAAACTTTCTCCCAAACAGCAAACATGTGCTAATGATGACCAAAGTCTGTTAACGTGTACTTGTCATGTATGCTAATTAGTCCTCATTAATGAATTAATTAATCATTAGTAAATTATGGCATTTCTGTCTCGAAGGATGAAAAAAAGAGCCTTTTGAATGAGAGAGACTTTATTATCGGTGCTTAAAACTGCTGCCTATGTAGGTCCTGTTAAAGTTAATATTATAACAGTACACTTTTAATATTACATTATATTTTATAACCAACTACAGGCCAGCCGTGCTTTGGGTGATTTCAGGATCCGTCCTGCAACCGTTTAGAATCGTTTGATTGTTTTGATGTTGTTTTTTTGCCAGATTGGGAATTTCCAGTCCGTCAGGCTTACATTTAACCACATTAATATGGGAGAAATATGGGAGGAAAAAAAAGCAGATATATTTAAATAATCCAGTCACACAACCCCACAGGGTCAGGACACACTGAGCCGGTAAATACGGCTCAGTATTATTTATAATTCTGTGACAAATGAACAAATTATTTTCATTAATGAAGCAAAAGTCTGTTTTTATTTTTATTGTGCTGAACTCTTTTGTGGTTGTTGTCATGGTTACATTAGATTTATCTACCTTAGAGACCTTTCAATATAACAAAGTAATGCACAACCACCAGCCGGCCAATCAGAAATGAGTATTTCCAGTGGCATATCACAAAATAAACTCCTACATAGTAACGAGGTATATGATGCTCGATATTATCTCGCTTGTTACGTACTTACTGACCGACTCGTTAATCGGTCACTAAATATTCATTTTAATGAAAAATAGAGACGTAAACACTAATCAATCAGTTTAGCTGGCCAGTGTTAGCGCTAGCGTCCATTTCCATATATCAGGGCTGTCCAGTCTTCTCCAGAAAGGGCCGGTGTGGGTGCAGGTTTTCATTCCAACCGAGCAGTAGCCACACTTGATGGTCTGTTGAAAGCCAAACTTGATTCCACAGTTGATAACACGGGTGGAATCAGGTGTGGCTCCTACTTGATTGAAATGAAAACCTGCAGCCACGCCGGCCCTTTGCGGATAAGACCGGACGCCCCTGCCATATAAATGGTAGGGTAAGGTAAGATTACTACCTAGATTGGCCAATCAAAATGCCTGTGTAACTACCTTAAAACATGCTGTGATACCTGCTACAGTACCCTTCGAAACTATTGGAACGACAAAGCCAATTAATTTGGGTTTGAAATCAAAAGATGAGATGAGAGTTTAGGATTTCAGCTTTTATTTCCTGGTATTTACATCTCGATATGTTCAACAACATAAAACATAGAACCTTTTGTATCAGGAAGTCTTCAAGTGGTGGATTGTGATGCCTTCACCCCTGCGCTGTGGAGGTTGTTGGTGATGGCACTGACTCTTGTTTTGGGGTTTTTCTTCATAGCTCTCACTATGTTTGTCATCAGATGTTGTTGTTTTCCTTGGCCGATGCATTCGGTGTCTGTTCCTCAGTCCACCAGCGGTTTCTTTCTTTTCAGGACATTTCAGGTTGTTGTAAAGCCTCTGATTGATTTTCCGTCTTTTCTCAGCTTCTAAACAACTTTCTGTTCTCCCATAGACAGCTCTCTGATCTTCGTGTTGGTTTATCCTTTTTAACAACAAATCTTCAGTCTTCATAGGTGAAACTGAAGGCTCAAACCAAGAGTAGATGTTCAGAGCGATTTATTGTTTAAACAATCAATCTAACAGGACCCACCTGGGTAACAAGAACATGTTCCAGTATTTTTGCTCGGTTACAAATTGGGTGGTCTGATAAAAATTGTGCTGTGTTCTATGGTGTTTAACACGTCTACATATAAATACCAGGAAATAAAAGCTGAAATTCTAAACTCTCATCTCATATTCATGTTTGATCTCAAACCCAAATGTCTTCAGTCTTCAGAAAAAAACAACTGAATGGGCCTTGTGTTCCAATAGTTTCGGAGGGGACTGTATATCATTCGCAGTGACACTGAAGTCTGTATTATGCATGTTTACATATAATAAAAAATATATATATATATATATATATATATATATATATATATAATGTATGTATGTATGTATGTATGTATTTGCACTGCTGAGTGTAACTAGCCAGATCTGTTGCATGGAGATATTGTGAGTTACAGCTTTATTTTGAAATAATAATTATTACAGGTCAAGAAACCAACAAACAAGAAACATATACACATCCCATCTGGGTACAAGACTGCAGCCAGAATTCCTTTTGATTTATTCTATATAATATCCAGTTATTTTTTAAGTGCATATCTTTTCATTTATTTTATTTAATATACTATGATACACTGATATGTGAAGAACGTGTAGAGCAAATACAGAAAACAAAAATAGAAGATAAACAATACTCTCTCTCTCTCACACACTCACACACACACACACACACACACACACACACACACACACACTTGTATGTATACCTATGTGAAATGTATTTTATCACATATTTTGCAGTGAAGGAAATGGCTATTTTTGTTCTTTAGTGTACATCACATTTTAATGTATTAAGAAGGACTTAAGATTCTTATTCTGGAATATTTCTTAGTTTTTGAATTGAAAACTGGTGTAATCTAAAACCAATTCATGTATAAAATGTGTTTATCGAAAATCAAAACCTGAATGATGATGCATTTTATTTGATATTCTCAGCTATAACCTATACATTTTTTAATGTTTATATCAGACGAGTCCAACTATTATTTGAATTACTTTTTTTCTTTCTTTCTTTTTTTTCTGGCCAAAATACAGTAAAATACAGCGTGTTTTATGAAGTTTTATAGAATATTAAAATCCTGCCGTAGTGTTTGTGAGGTTTCTAATACTTCTTAATGCTTCTTTATTTTGGTTGTGGTTTATAATTGCATTTATGTTGATTTAAACATTTGTATTTATTCTTATACTTTTTTATTTTAGGACCAAACTTCAAAGGGTGTTTTTTAATTTTTTTTTTAAATATCCATAATAAATTTCTGTCTGTATTAAATGTACGTTTGTGCTTTGGAAGGATATTTCTCTGTTAGACGTTGTAAGGTTAAATAATAAATTATGAAGTATATAATAATTTATAATAATTATAATAAGGACATGAATAAATAATAATACACATTTGGACGTTTATTATTTATCAGTATCATGACATCATAAAAGACATCTATTTTATAGAACTGATTTTAAGTGGGACTTTGACTATAATGTATATATGTATAATGTATATATGTATAAAATATAATGTTCGACTTGAAGGAGGAGTATTATTATAAAGGAGAGATGAACCGTTCATGATAAAACAAAAAAAAGCAATCTTCAGGCAACAAACACGCCTCGACTGAGTAAAGCAGTAAAATGATAAAATATGAATGAATAATAATCAAAACAAAAATGATTTTACTCCTAAGATACAAAATGGTAAAACAACGTAATAAAATAATTAAAGCTGTGTACCTTTAATTGCGCTGTTCCATCTACGCAAGATCCCCCTCCCCCAGTAACAGAAACAGCGCTGCTGATTGGTTGACCGCTCTCGTTATGTAAATATCCCAATACTACAGTTGGACCGTTGAATGTCACTCAAAATTCCATCCAATAGGATTCGTCTGTCTGTCCGCGAGCGCTGCATACTAAATAGATTCTTCCCTCCCTATATAACGCCGCTGTGTCGTGTATATCCTACTCAAGTCTCATGCACCCTACTAGTGCACTACGTAATAACACAGGACGCTATTTGAGGTTTAACCCACTGATCCCCTGCGTCTGTTCGTCTGCGTGGACTTTGGAATCTTATCTGTGAATATTTCCTTGTGTGAATATGGACGGTCGTGGATATGGATCAGGTAAATGATTTTAAAGTGTATGTGTAATACAGGCTTTTTGAGGTGCTGTTTTTGAAGCGAGCGTCCAGCTGTGTAGAAGATGACGACTGGCTAGCTGGCTAGCTGAAGTGTGTGTCGGTTAAAACGTTATAACCAGCGCCATTTTGTTTTACACAATTCTCCTTCTGTATTTATCTCGCGTTTTATACGGTGTAGATGTCATTCTTTTGTTTGTCTGTTAATGAATTAGCCGTTCTTAGTTCGCGGCACTGAACTGCTGGGCCTGAGTGATACTAACAAAGGACGGCTAGTCAGGATGATCCAGCTTTAGCGTTAGCATGACTAGTATCTTGCCCTGTGTCGACGTCGTACACTAAATAAGATATAATGAGATTCAGGTCTTTACACAAGTGCACTACAGTGGTTTATATTATAATCTTTTACGACCTGTATAGCACACCACAGACTACTGGGAGTCAGTACTGCACAGGGTGTATTGGCTTCTCCACTATATGTAGTGCGCTTAAACAGGAAGTAGAATTCCAAATGGCTCCCTAATCTGTGTAGTGTACCAAAATAGACACGACTCGATTCAGCCCGACATACAGTGTGTTCATTGTCTTCTACATTCTGTATAGTTCACCACGGGCCTTCTGGACCTTCAGATTCCTGCTCATGGTCTAAGGGGAATGAAATGATGTGCGCTAAATGTGGTGTCCCTCTAGTCCTGTACACGTGCAGATATTATTAGCCATACCAGAGGATGACCCATAAGCTAGGTTAGGTAATGAACAGTATGTGTTGTGTAACAGTCACGTTATGGCTGAGCAGGAAGCATCACTGAGAGTCCTGACAATGCTCATGTCTTCTTCCTGCTCTTGTGGACAGGTTTCTCCAGCTGGGGTGGAGGAGGATCTTCCAGCAGAGGTGAGACATTTTGGATTTCTAAACGAACCCCAGTGTTCAGTATAAAATGGTGCACTTATATAGAGCTTTTATCCAAAGTGCCTTACACTGTGTCTCATTCACCCATTCACACACACTCACATACCAACGATAGCAGAGCTGCCATGCAAGGCACTAACTTGCCATCGGGAGCAACTTGGGGTTCAGTGTCTTGCCCAAGGACACTTCGGCATGTGGAGTCACGTGCGCCAGGAATCGAGCCGCCAACCCTACGATTAGTGGACAGCCCGCTCTGCCACAGCCTGAATCACAGCCGCCCCAATACTGGAGTTTAATACACTGGACTGATGTGTATATACACACACACACAACTGAACACCAGGCTTTTTTTGTTGCTACTGTATTATAAAAATATAGTATCTTATTTGTCACTATATACACTTTACCTGGCTGCTACCACAAAACTGCCATGTTCATATTTGGTATAAGCTAATCTGCTGAATACTCAGTCTTAGCATGTTATGTTTACATTTATACCAGTTTTAAATGGTATTGTTACTCCTTGGCACCTATCTTTTGCACTACCTGTATATCGGACACTTCCACACGAACACTGTGTACAGTTTGGCACTACATTGTCTCTTACTGTACCTACTGTCCTGTTTTAGTAGTACTGTACTGTCCTGTGTTGGCACACGTCTGCACGTGGACTTTATGTAGAATGTGTAGATCTTATTTAGTTCTGTGTCTCATGTGGTTAGTGTGTTTTATGTAGCACCATGGTTCTAGAGGAATGTTGTTTTGTTTCACTGTGTACTGTACCAATGTATACGGCTGAAATGACAAGAAAACCACTTGAATGTGGAAATGGAGAACAGCCATAAAGTTACGTATAGATTATGCGACGTTCTTTCGATATCGGTACTGATACTAGTACCTGTCTGATATACCAAAAGCTATAACCTAACAACAGAAACCTAGGCAGAGACGAGAAGGTCCTCTTGGATCTTTACTGTGTGTAAATACAGTTAAAGTCTATAGATTGGTGGTTCTCAGCCTGTATTTGTGGATGTCACACGTTCCTCTGCTCCTGTCGTTGGATATGAGGCAGCAGAATTCCACTATTGAGAAGAATTAGCTCCGGAAGCACTGTGGGGAACATGTGATATATTCACAATTATCGCAGTTGGAGTGAAACATATTTGCTAACTTGATTTGCTGCTTTAATTTTCAGGGTCTGGCAACTACGACCTGTATGGCTATAAGGATTCCATGTCTGGTGGATATGGTGGGGGACCGATGAAGAGAGGTCTGTCTGGTTCACTCCTGTCCTCTGCTGGAGGAAGTGCAGATGACGTGATCGCTAAGATCAACCAGCGGCTGGACATGCTAACACAGTTAGAGGGAGGGATGAAAGGAGGGGGTCGAAGTGACAGGTAGGATGGATGGATATTTTTTTTTTCTCCCTCCTCTGAATTCTGATTATTTAAGTCACAGGTAACGAAAGAGACGGGCCTGTAATAGGCAGAACCGAGTCCGAAAGTTTTCTATAGATTTGTAACGAAGGTTCATATTCCAGCTCTACAAACTTGCATATGATTACAGAACTAGATCTTAACTAGAAGGGGTCATTACTCAAACAAAGGTGTCTATTCAAACGTTCATGTCCTAGCTCTTTAATGATTGTCCTATAGTTAGCATGACTTGATCATCTATACTTCCCAAGTGACCATAATGGTGGGTCTGTTGGTGCTGTTATTGTCTTTCCTGATCACCTTTGGACCTCATTTATCAATCTTTTAGTAAAGCTGTGTGGAAATGTTTTTGGGGCCAAACCAAATAATAAATGTAAACCAATCAGGTTTACAAAAGTTTCACTGAAATAAGTGTTTTAAACTTGACCGCATAATCCCATATATAAACTCACAGTAACTTTTTGTCAATTATATGATTTGAGCCCGAGCTGTCAAGTCTCCTTTTATGTGAATCTACACAAGTTCATAGGATACCATCATTTATAACAGAATATAACCACGTTTCCTGTGTAAATGCTCCTGCAGTTGATTTACAGATGAACTTGTTTGCATCTAGTATGATAAGTGAGGCCCAAAGTACATATTTAAGTGTACTTGAATATACACTTTGTTCTATAGTCAGTAGCTTCAGGGTTCAGTAGTGATTTGGTTTCTCTGTAGTGCTTAGGATTGCTGTTTTGGTTTTATATGTATAAATAATACACACACACAAACACACAGCTGGGATAGTGACCTAGAGGCAGTAAATTCAAGCTTTCATCTGTGGTTTAGCACTGCAGTTTGACCATGGCAAGACAACATAAGTAGATGTAAGTTGCTTTGATGGCACCAACACTAAAGTGTTTTCTAGATGTTTGTAGTGGATCTGAATAGATAGGCCTAGATCATGAAGCAATATACTTGTTGTCAAAACATGGCACTGGCAAACAAGTGGTCAATTCAGAGAACACTTCTTTAGATAGGAGTGCTAGGACATTTTTACCCAGTGATGTCCCCGGTGCTCTTGGTGTGTGTTCCCACTCTGTGTCCCTAGATTGGTTGTTCTTTGGCGGTGGCTTGCAAGATACCATTGGTTGCCAAAGGATGTTCTGAAAATATTTTCTGACCCCTCTAGAGCTTGTTTCTGAAAAACTGACTCAATGTCTCCTAAGATTCAGTTTTTTGAAGCTTGCCCAAGGGCAAAGGGAAGTCTGGTGTCTGATGATCCAATGTATTCCCATTTATTGACCTTTTTATATCCTGGTGCTGCTCATGCTTTAATGACAAAATCCCCATCACTGAAGCCATTCCTTCACCTATATACCTGTGATGTATGGATCTTTTTACTTGAGCCAAACTATATTCGTACTTGACCCAGACAATAATTCAGTAATGCCAGTTTGTCCCATCCATCATTTTGGAGGCTCTCCTTTTATCAAACTTGGGCAACATCCTCCCTATCCCAAATTGCAAAGGATCAAGCGGGAGTGCATGGGTTCACAGACCCTTCACGGACTATCCAAAGTGCTGTCCAATTGGATATCGGTGTGGGGAATGGCTTGGATGAATGACAACTTGCAAGATGCAACTTGTCATCCAAAGATCAGTGTGGGTTTCTTTGGGATATTTTTAAGATAAGTTAACTTACTAGTAGTAAAACATTTAATGGAAAGCAGGAGAGTAAATTAATCAAAGGGAAAGTGAAAGTATGACATTAGAGGTGCCAATGCTTCATCTCTACTTGCTCTG
Source organism: Ictalurus furcatus (assembly GCF_023375685.1). Lineage (NCBI taxonomy): Eukaryota > Metazoa > Chordata > Actinopteri > Siluriformes > Ictaluridae > Ictalurus > Ictalurus furcatus. Next base: position 19,762,775 of record NC_071280.1, on the reverse strand, counting down.
CACCTCCTTCTGCAGGTTTGACCAGTATGAGTCTTTCGACTCGCGCTCCTCTGCCCTTGGCCCCCGCGATCTCTACAGATCTGGTAACATTGTATTTGGTGACTCCCGGGGCGACATGATGGCCCAGCGTGGAGGCATGGGCTTTGGGGCGATGGGTGGAGCTGGAGGGGGTGGTGGCTTTGGCGGCTCTGCCTCCCACGGAAACGCCAAAATGCGGCAAGCTCGAGATGCTTTCTCAGGCTCCGGCTGGGGTGCGGGACAGAGGTCCCAGCACAGGGGCGGAGGGCCAGGCGGGCGCGGCTTTGGCCGTAGGCAGGATTCCTCTATGATGGGTGGAGGTGGGCGGAGTGGGGGGCAAGGCCACTCCCCCTCAGGGCGAGGCAAGCTGCCATCGCTCCTGAGCCACCGCATGTACCCCGAAAGTGGGGGGTTCCAGCCTCATCATGGCTCCCAGGACTATCCTGTCCGGCACTTTGGAGGGGGCAAAAACCTCAACCGACAACGCACCCGCAAGAGACCCCTCAACCGAGTAAGTACCTCCAGCAAAGCACTGGACTTGAACCATCAACCCACCCCCAAAAATAAATACCCCTCCTAGTCCAGCCTGCCCAGCCTGTCGAGTGGAGATACATGTGGAAATTGCAACATTTCACTCCACCTGCCACTCTAAACATGTCCAACAGGTCACGTCTGGTGTAGTATCCCTGTAACGCCCCTCAAACAGACAGACACCCACCCAGTGCATGTAATAGCCCATGATAGCCCAACTCACCAGATCCAGACAGATTTACAGACAGTCCTGATTTCTTTCCCTCTTATTTGTTTGTCCAATGGGGTGCTCAAAGATAGACTTAGGTTTATTTATGTAATATTGGTAGATTAGGCAGTACTATTATTCTACATCTGTAAGCCCCATGTTAAAAACACCCCTAAAAACTATTAATTTAAGAAATAAGTTATCCTCGTCAAAGATTTGGTTACCATGGCTGGGTCTTAACAAGTTGATGCAGTGTGTTAACAAGTTGATTGAGTTTGTGTGTGTAAAGGTAAGTGCATGTGACATTTATCATGTCATAATGTACAGTGTTGTGATGTTTGTCCTGTTTCGACTGTGTGCTTGTTAACCTTTTGTAAACTGTGTAAGCCCTCTGTGGTGTGGTATCTTCCCTTGTTTTAAAACCGTGGTCATGTCATGCCATGTCTGTCTGTAAGGAAATGTGTGTGTCTGAGGTAATCTGTGTGTGTTTTGGTAATGTATTTATTTATATTAACCTGATCATTGGAGACCGTGTGAGTTGGTGTTTTGTGTGAACGTGTTACTGTAGCCACCGGTAAAGTCTCAGCGTGATGGACAGAAGAAGAGGAAGCAGACCCCAACCACAGCTGATGAGCCTGAGTCTAAAATGGGCAAGACCGAGACCGAAGGAGATGATAAAGCTGAGAAGGGTACCTATTTCCTCGTTTCAACGTGACAACCCAACGTTATAGTGTTGATGCATCAAAGTAGCAACTCTAAACACTTTCCATTAGCTCGTTACAGTGAAGTCTTTTATTATTCCTACACAAACATGGTTTGTTTGCCAGAAGCCCATTTTGTTGGTAAAACTAGCCAACTAGCATGGCAAACTTGACAGAAGGCTACAGTAACAAGGAGTTTTTGGCATCCATCAGTAAATATTGTTATATGGTGCTGGTATACTGTAGGCCTGCAGACAGAGATTGATTTTAAAGGTGAAATGCCTATATTTCGTGGACCATGATATGGTCTATAGGCCGTCTCCAATTGGCTGACACACATGCATCTATTCAATCAAGTTGAACTCGGGCAAACCTTTCTAACAGACAGCAGTAGAGGTTGAGCGATAGTGGATTTTACCGCCGATATCCGTTTAATCAAACGATAGCTTTTAAAATTGATGCTGAATGAAAACGAAGTAAAATATTGCTGAACTTTATTAGAAAAATACAGTACTCATTGTTACTGTAAGTAACGCTCCAAATAAAAATAAAGACATCCAAAATGAGTCAAACACTTAAAATAAGAACAAAATTTCTGTTTTTTTATTTCGCCTCTAGAGGCCGCTCTCGCACTGTGTAATGACGGCAGACCCTTCTCGCAACTGGGGAAAAACTATCAGTGTGTAGTTTTGCTGATAAAACTATTAAATCGTTTGACCTCTAGTCGCCGGAGAGTAATTTTCCTTCGACCTGTCCGTCAACACGTTTATTCTCATTGGAAGCAGTAGTAGTGTTTACGCTTGTTAGACTGACAACTATTGCAGGTAATCACTTTGTTTTGGGGTTTGATGGCAGTGAAGGGTCTACATGTCCTTTTTTAATTATTATTATTTTTAATAAATACATTTCAGAAATGATAGCTAAGGTAATAAATTCATGTTCTGTTAGGAAAAGAACATGGTTGTTTCAGTGTCCTTTTAAATGTGTAGAATATTACATTAAATTATTTTTTTCTCTTTTAAATACATGAAACGTAACTAATATCGCAGAATTAGCTAGCTAGCACACAGAAGAATGGAACGTTTCCACTAAAGTAACAGAGTAAAGAAAACGCTCTACTATAAATCTGTAATTAACCTGGACCTTTGTGACTTGTCCAGCAAAAGCAGCAGAACCAAAAGAAGAGAAGAACGATGATGCAACTACAGCCACTGTAAGTTTAAACTTCTTGTTACTAGTCAAATGTGGATGAAAAAATGTTTTTGTTTTGAATGAATAGTGAACAAAAAGCTAGCATGGCCATTAATGAGTATGTTATATGAAGTATATGTTGTAGTTATTCAGATATCAGTTTAAGTAAGTTGAAGTTTAATGGCCATTTAGTCATTCTTTATTTGCTTTACAAATATTAACAGAACTTTAAAAACTTCGGATGGATGTTGAAAGTAACTGGGTGTAAAATGCTAGCTCATGTATTCGGTGTCTGAAACAACTGCTAGCTTTAGAACCGCCGGTTGCCAGATTGGTTATCAGAGAGTTGTTTACGAAACGGAACAGAAAGCTAATGAGGTGTTTATCTGAAATTGCATATTGTTTCTTTAGCAGGAGTCTGAACCAGTGGCTGAAGGAGAGAGTTCTGGTGAGTACCTTGATGTTCTTGTTAAATCAAGTCCATAGACTCTGCTGGTCCACACTTAGATGTTATATATCCCTCTTTCCATTTTTCTTCTGTAGATCCAGGCGTTAAAGGAGAAACTTCTCAGTCAATGGCAAAGCAGCAGGGGAGACAGACTCCACCCTCTGCTTCTAAACTTAGAAAGAGGCGGGGCTTCTTTGAAAGGTGAGAAAAATGCAGATGTTAAAAAAAAATCTATTAAAATTCAGCATTGCTATAATAATATTAATAATAATAAAAATAATCCACTGTGATGTACTGATTGGTCCTTTTTTTCTGGCAGCCGTGCGATATCCAGGGTGACGTTTGCGTGCTCCGTCTGCAAGTTTCGCTCGTTCTACAGCGAGGACTTGACCGTTCATCTGGAGAGCAAATTCCACAAAGATCACTTCAGGTTCCTCTCCAGCCAGCTATCAAAACCAACCACCGAGTTCCTGCAGGTACTACAGCGCAATTCCCACAGCTGCCTTTGTGAAGCCGTAGTGTTGTCTGGACACCAAAAGAAGAGCTTGGTGTGTGTGTGTGTGTGTGTGTGTGTGTGTGTGTGTGTGTGTGTGTGTGTGTAGGAATACATAAACGATAAACATAAGAAGACTGATCAGAGAATCGGTCAGCTGGAGAACCACAGTGCCACCATCTGTCAGGTGTTAAGAGAACAGGACCTGACCAGGGGTGAGTTGCTGTAGGTTTGTGTTCATTTTTTTTTTTTTGTTTGGTTTTTTTTTTGTCTTGTCTTGTTTTCCTTCCCCCCCCACCCCCACCCCCACCCGGTAGTAGATTGTTTGATGCTGAATACAATGTTGTGTGTGTGTGTGTGTGTGTGTGTGTGTGTGTGATCAGACATCGGTATGGAGCATTTCATGAAGAAGGTTGAGGCGGCATACTGTTCGGCATGTGATCTCTACATCCCCATGCAGTTCTTACTCATCCAGAAGCACCTCAAATCTCCTGAGCACAACTACAACCGCAAGGTCCACACACATGTGCACTCTCCCATCCACAAACACTTCATAAATCCTACAATCATTGTCATGACCTTTGACCCCGTCACTTTCGGCTGTAGGGGATGATGGAGCAGTCGAAGAGGTCAAGTCTGTCCGTGGCTAGGAGCATCCTCAACCACAAGGTCATCGGAAAGAAGCTGGAGAGCTACCTGAAGGTGTGTTTAAGTGTCCGGTTGTAAATTATTTATTTTTAAGACAGTTTCTGTTTATGGGAATTACATTTGTATTACTTATTGGATGAGACTTTTAAGGCATGGAGTCTGGAATGAGTGTAGTAATATTTTAAACCATTTTGTATTCTCTTTTTTTCTTTGTGCTATCAGGGTGAAAATCCTTTCACTGACAACCAAGACGACCAGGACCCCGAGGACTCCATGATGGAGGTGTCTGAGGGTGATGCAGAGCTAAAACAAGAAGGGAAACAAGAAGAGGCAGAGCTTGCAGATGTAGTCGGGGAGCCTGAAGCGGCAGGCAATGGTGATGGACGTGAAGAAGAAACGAAGATGGAGGAAGGTGAGGGAGGAGTGGAAGAAGGTGAGGGAGGAGTTGAGGAAGGAGGAGAAGAGGAAGGCAAGGGAGGAGAGGAGGAGGAGGAGGAAGACGACGACGACGACGACGACGGAGGAGTCCAAGTGAAGGAGGCGGAACCTGAAGGAGCTGAGGAGGTTGATGATGTAGATAACATCCTGCATGGGGAAGACGATGACGGAGGAATACCTGTGATAGAGGATTAGCCACGCCTCTCCTCAGTGTGCTGATGTTCCAGGATCAGCTGGACTTGTTAGAGTATCGTATCCAGTTACACTGATCTGAGATCAGCGAGAACTGTTTTAAATTTGTAGTTGTTTGGGTAGATGAATCCACATGCTGATCCTGGAACAGCCCTGTTGTGGAATGCGTGTATCCTAATCTGGGTGGGTGGTCAGGGGGAGAAACAAAATCTGCACCAACCCACATAGTCACATTTGCTGTCACTCTCTGGACCAATTAATTCGATGCTCCTTCTCTTCTTTAGCCAATCAGATTTGAGCTATGTCTGTGAGGTCTGTAAATTCACTCGGTTGTACACGTTTAACAGGACCGCTTCCTCGGTGTTCAGGTTTACACTTCTGATTTAGTTTTATTTGTTGTGATGACGTTGATGTCACCTCTTTCTTTGTTTCTTTTATCTTTTTATTTAGTTTGTGTACATGTGATGCTGAAGAGGGAGGAAACTCTCAAACAATCTCAAATCTCCATCTAAAAACCCTTTGTTTTGCCTTCAGCTGAAAATAAATGTTTGAAAAATGAGATTTTTGTGCCTTGAGTTCATTTGTGTGGTGAATTAAACACTGATCTGATGGTTAGGGCTACAACAAGGTTCCCCTGGTGCTCTTCAATTCCTTTAGCTCTCAAAATGTTCCTGGTTCTCCTAGAAGCCACTTCTCTTTTTCTTTTTTTTTCCTTTTCCCCCTATCTTTAAGTTCATGTACTTCTTAGTTCCTAATATTTCTGTAGTCCCTAAGTTCTTCTAGTTTTTGACCTGCTACATCTCTGGTTCTGTTTCCTTGGTTTATTCTGCTTGTTTCCAGTTCTTCTTGTTTGCCCAGTCCAGGCTCTTCTAGTTTCCCCATTTCTCCATAATCATCTTTCCCAGTGTAAACACTCATACCGTGTCCGTACAGGATATCGGTGAGTATTTCGTGATTGTTGTGATGTCTCATGATCCAGTTTGGCCCAAACCTACAGGATTTCTTTTTTTATTAGAAAATTCCAAGCTCCTCCGAGTATTGTGGCGTTTGCTTTAATTTTGCCTTAATTTCTGCGATCATGAAATCCTGCAGGGTCTGAACATCTGGTGTAATCTCTACAGGACGCCTTCACACACTACATCCATAACTCCAAGCACATCACTCACCCGTACTGCTGGAGTTTCTTCAGTGATGTACAAGAGCATATAGAAGTAGTCCGCACTAGTGGATAATGTTGATCACTGGAATAAGGTTCTGGTAAAATAAGTTTTTTTAAGTATCTCATATTTACTCAGATATCATCTGCTCCATGTGCTACAGGGTTCATATGTGTACAAGTCCTCTCTGTAATTTTCCTGCCAAAATAATAAAGTCGTTTCAGAAATAAAACTAACAAAGGATTAATGTGTGTGTGTGTGTGTGTGTGTGTGTGTGTGTGTGTGTGTGTAATGTGCGAGAGGGAGGCAAACATAAGCCGTTTTAATATATTTTACAAACAAGCCGTTGTAATCGAGATTGAGTGGAAATGACGTAGCAGCCTCATTCGGGCCGTCGACGGCGCGCGAGCTAACCATAACCAGGCTAATTTTATCAAAGCTGGCGGTCATATTCGCTTAAATTTAATATAAAAAAAAATCCCGAAGTGATGTTAGTATATTTGTGCTGATGGGGACAGACTGTGTTTGGACATTTGTCCGGTATATTTACACTATATTCACTCCAGTGTAGCAGAATTAGCTTTCACTCTGAGGTCATTTCTGGAAAACTAGCATCGGACAAAATAAATTCGTATAAATATATCAATAAACGTTAGCGTTTTGTTGTTGTTGTTTTTATAGAAATGTGTTGAGATAATAAAAATGACAGAAATAATTAGTCGGACAGTTTTCTTACCACAGACATTAATTTCGCGCTTTTTCTGACCAGGTCAAAAGTCTGCCTCCGTGTGCAGTTGGATCCTTGAGTCGACTCTCTGAATCGAATCTTTTAAGTCCGTCTTTTTCAGTGAACGTTGAGAGCCGGCTCTTCCTCTTAAGAGTAGTGATGGAAAAAGTCCGATTCAATAACCAGTCTAGTAAGAGCCACCCAGTGTAGCCTCCAACTGGATGATATTAAATTTGCTCTCAGCCTCGTAGCACACACACACACACACACACACACTAGCTCGTCGTTATAGGCTGTTATGCTGTTGTTGATACATAAATTGAAGAAAATCAGATTTCTTCAAATGTCCCTCACAACACCCTGAATGAGTTCACAACTGGAAAACGAATATATTCATTTGTAGTAGTAACATCATCAAGTAAAATGCCTACTTCAAATTCTCGAGACCTGAGTTTCCAAATGTTTTTAAATAATCAAAAACAAAGATCTGTAAGTTTATAAATGTTTTTTTTTTCGGCCAGTGCGGTTAACGTCACAACATATAGCGGGTCCTCTGTGACCTTCGGCAAACTTTAACAGTCAGTGGAACCGGCTCAGTGGGTTCTGTTGGAGTCGGACAGGATTTCGGTTTGATTTTGTGTTACTTCAAGAATCGGACATCACTACTGAAGGGTCGTTTTGGTGATCGAACACTGCAGAAATAACGCTCCAAAACGATCATTTCCAAAATGACAGCAGTGAAACGTAAAGGTGGCAGAATCATTTATACTCAAATAAAATAGAAATATTCTGAACAGGATTTTCCTTCAAAAATCCTTCCAAGTGTGTTGAAAATGTAAACACTAGCCATCAACAAGTCTCTCTTGATCCTTATAGTTTCTCACTTGTGGGTGTGCACTCTATTTTTTTATTCTGATGAGGAAAGTAAGTGGCTAAATATCGCTTTTAAAGCGAAAACAAATTAAATAATGAACTAATCCGGGTTTTACATGTTACGTGCTCGGCTTCGTACTAGCTTAGTTCTCTTAGGATTAAATTATCAAAGCGTGCTGACCGTACTAGCTTCACACACTCACCAGAGGCATCAACGATCTCTGCTACTTCCTGCCAAGCTCTTCCTAATGTCTCTACACACGTTTAATGAGAGGTTTTACAGATGAGGTTGTACATTTACACACGCCTTGCAGAATCTGCAAAATGTTAATACTTTTTTTTAAATAAAAAAAGGGATAATTAAAATGACATTTATTTGTTTATTTAGTCTTCATATATTGTTTATTTTGTATTACCGTTCTTCAGAAATATCCTCCATCCGGCACATTCTTTACTTTTCCAGCATCTTCTGCATATCTGACCCCTTTTCCAACGGCGGCTATATGATGTGGAGATCCATCTTTTCACACTGAGGACAGCTGACAGGAATCGTTTGAGCCAGTTGTTTGGTTTAGTAGCTTTATCATGCCACACTGTACTTCATTTGTAAAGAATTGAGAAAATCTCCGTTTAAACTTGGATGAAATCGTGGCTTTTTGAAGGTTTGTCGCAGGTTAGTGTGAACGCAGGTTGAGTGTTAGAGACACTTCAGGCATCACAACAAGTAAAAGACATGGTGTGAAATAAAGGTCCAGTTAAGTACACTTTTCCTCTAAGAGTTTATTACTGTATTTAATGTTCTTATTTTTCTGTGTTAAAAATATTATTATTATTATTATTATTATTATTAACGGGTGGATGTTGGAACACTCTTACATTTCTGTGAAATTACTCACTGTTCAGTCCTGAGAAATGTCACTGCTCTTCAAAACATTTCCTGTGCTCTCATCACACACACACACATTCTAAACCGTGTGACGACCCCCCCCCCCCCCACACACACACACACCCAGATGGAATCTCAATCCACACATATAGATAATGAATGATTGTCTGTCCCTTGCTAGTATGAACGTCTTTGTCAGACTGCACATCAATCAGATGAACAAGGCAATATTTCTATAGATATTCAGCTTTATTACTGAACACTAAACTCCATACACACTGCACATACACACTGCACATACACACTGCACATACACACTACACACTGCACATACACACTGCACATACACACTGCACATACACATTTTACAGTGGTGTGAGAGTCACACACTGCACACTGTGTGTAAGAAGAAACAGAAGGAGACAGGTAGCAAGGACAAGTTGAGATCAACAACCCAAACTATCATCTACAAACCCAAACAGTGTGTATGTGTGTGTGTGTGTGTGTGTGTGTGTGTGTGTGTGTGTGTGTGTGTGTGTGTGTTTTCACATGCAGAGCATGTATTTTTTCATGCAGAGGTTTCACTGCTTCTTATTAACAGGATGTTTCTCTCTCTCTCTCTCTCTCTCTCTCTCTCTCTCTCGCTCTCTCACACACACACACACACACAACTGTAGCTCAGTTTTGAGTAAGAATGCACTTTATGTGTTTCTCAGAAGGATTCTCAGAAGTGTGTGTGGTGTGAAACGGCGACACCCACGGCCTTGCTTTCTGTTCCGCACGCCGACCACACTGTCTCTACACACATGCACACACACACACACAGTACACACTGTTTGTCTCACAGGAATCAGACTGTTTGCAGAAGAGAACGTTACTTCAATGTCACTAAACCATGGCTAATCCTGGAGGTCACCTCTGGTTCTTCAGATTTATTCCTGTAACGGAGAATCATCAGCATGTCATCAGCATGTCAACAGTAAGTCATCAGCATGTCAACAGCATGTCATCAGCATGTCATTAGCATATCATTAGCATGTCATTAGCATGTCTGTGAAATTATTTGTCATGTTTATGATAACGTACAAACAAAACAGTAAAGGCAGTACAATCAGGCACTCTGTAATTCCCTTGTGTCAAGCTGACCCCGTCCATAAGCACAGTTCTAAATGTGATGATGATAGATAATTTGACATCATCAACACTTTTACAAAAAACAACTGACTTATTTACATTTGCCATGTTTAAATCAATAAGTTCTGAAAATTATTAAAATGTTGTTAAGCTAGCTAAGTAAATGGTCTGCACTTGTATAACTCCTTTTAACCGTACTGGTTCTGCAAAGTGCTTTATACTGTTTCTCATTCACACACACACACACACACACACACACACATTTCATAATTAGTGGAAAATCTGTTCTACCGCCTGAACCACAGCCACCCCAATAATATTTGAGATGGAAACCTCCACATGTCTTTCCATCTTTTAACTTCTTTACATCTTCTTTTCACTGTCTTCCTTCCATTGTGGTTTCCATTTGCTGAAACACTCACTGCCTGCACTACCTGTCTCTCAAGTCACCTAAACCGATACTCACTCTCTCTGCCTCTCTTCATACCGTTTGTCCGTGTTTTACTCTTTGTCCTTCACTTCAGCACATCGTCTCACAGCGTGTGACTCCACCGAGTCCGGCTCGCTGCAAACTAAGATAAGAGACGGCCATGTGACCTAGAATTTAACACAATAATACAACACACTGTTTTTCCCCTTTATTGTGTATTCTATCGGAGACGCTGCTTCACTCCTGGAACACTAGCGCACTAACCTGATCCAGGGCATGTCACTGTCATCGAACATCGTTTGTACATTTAACGTGTGTGTGTCTTTTAATTGGAAACGTGATTACAGTGTACTTTTAAAGTGATTTAATGTGCATAATTAGATCTTGATGATCTTGTTTGTAGCGTACCCTATAAACAATATCATTAAGATCTCTCGCTCCTGAGAAACAGAAGTAGTTATATACAGCTGCTAAAGCTAACTAATTAAACACAAATTAAATAACGAACGCGCTTGTTGAAAATCCCGTTCCAGATTTATTCCCCCTTCGACACTCTTCTGGGAAGGCTGTCCACTAGATTTTGGGGCATGGCTGTGGGAATTTTGGGTTGTGGCTTATGGGGGTTTTCGGCGTGGCTGTGGGGATTTTGGGGCGTGGCTATGGGGATTAGTGTTCATTCAGCTACGAGAGCGTTAGTGAGGTTGAGGTCAGGTGCTGATGATGATGTTGATGTGAGGAAGCTCCAGTTCCAGTTCATCCCAAAGGTGATGAGTCAGTGGGGTTGAGGTCAGGGTTCTGTGCAGGACCCTCGAGTTCTTCTACCTTCTTCCAACCTTCACACACCACGTCTTCATGGAACAGTGTTTGGGCCTCTTAGATCCAGTGAAGAGAAATTTTAAAGCTACAGTGTACTGTACAAAGACACTCTATATAACCGTATGGTTTAAACTTTCTGCTAACAGTTTGGGGAAGAAACACATGGTCAGGGGTGCACATACTTTTGGCCATACAGTTTATGTAGAAAAAGAACGATCACCTGTTGCTTGTCAGTGTGGATGCAGGGTTAATAAAGATGAAAGTACCCACTGTTTTTGAGAAATGTTAACACTTTTTCCGTGACCCAATTACACGCACACACACACGCATACACACACGCACGCACACACACACACACGCACGCACACACACGCACACGGAATGTGTAAGCGTAGAGTACTTCACCTCTGGTTTTGCATATAGAATAAAACCTTTGGGGGCGTGCTATAGGAATAATCCCTGCAGGGGCGGTGTGATGACGCAGAGTTACTGTTATTACCCTGAAGTTGATCATTTTCCCATAACAGCACATCTCCAAGTGTGTTATTCATTAATGATCAACATGTCATACTTTTTTATCCATGTAAGGCTGATGCTGTGGAACATCACTGAAGCAAGTTAGTTCCTGATGTGCTAGTGCATGCTAGTGATGTTGATCACTGATATCATCCTGAGTTATTTTCCTATAACAGCACATCCAGAGCGTTTTATTCCTATTACACCACAAATTTACCAAGAATTACAATGTATTATATTAAAGAATGACGCCATACTTTTTATCTGTTTATAGTTACCTTTAATGTTGTGGATCATCAGTGAAGCAGGTTAGTTCCTGTTCTCACTTACGTTGTAGCAGCTCTAAACACTCGTTCCCTCACCATCCCTCTCTCTATTCTCAAGACAAAAAAAAAAATCTCAGCTTGTCGTGTTAGCAAGAAACCGAAAAGAAGCGTAAACTCTTCTGTCCTGAAAATGTTGGAAAACGTAAAGTTACAGCTTTACCTCTGACACTGGAGACTCCTTCCATACATGTTACATAAACGTGTCCTTACTTTAAGAAAAGTTCACCATATTGACCATGTCATGTTTTTAATCCATTTATGAGGCGCATCTGATCTACAAGTCCCGGTGAATGAGCTGTTACTATAGAAACATGTATGTATAGAGTTTAAAAATACATAGGCAGATTTCTGTAAGTCTTGGGGTGATTTTATGTGTAGCTTGACACTGGGTACAAATATTTTAGCTGAAACTTGGTTTTATTTTTTTGTTGCTGTTTTTTTAAAGGGGGAAGGGATCTGCTAGTTTTAACTAAACTAAAAACAAGTATTTACATGTACTAATATCCTCCAACAGCATCCACCCAAAACATTTTACAAAACACTGGGGGTTTTTTCGTTCTTTTTTCAAACCCAGACACTTTGCATTCTCCTACAGGTTCTTTTTTTAAATGTCAAACACACGCAAATCCACGCATTCAAATCCCACAGAGAAAACAAAACACGTGAAAGGGCGTTGGAACGTCGGGCTGCGTGTTGCGCATGCGTCACAGACTACCTGCTGCGCGAGGGAACCACGCGCGCATTCATTGGCGCACGGACTTTCAATTTGCGTCCAATCAGATGGTTCGGTGGGCGGGGCTTCGAGCGCGTTACCAGGTTAGTGATTCCCCTGAATTAAATGCCATAACGCGACTTTACCTCGCGCGTGACGTATGTGTGTATGAGTGTTTATTTTATTTAATGAAACACACACTTAGGCAGTAAATAAGAGCTGAAACAGCGGCGTGCGGAGGAAGTGTACACCGAGTAGTGTTGTTATGAAGGTAATAAAGAAAGAAAAGACGTGCCGCGCCCTGTACTGAGCGCACAAACTTCACTTCCTCTAGCTCAGGTAACCTCACACACACACACACACTCACTTACTTTCTCTCTCTCTCTCTCTCTCTCTCTCACTCACTCACTCACCCTCATTCTCTCTCTCATTCTCTCTCTCTCTCACACACACACCCCGAGGAGAGAGTGAAACGCGGAGTAAGTGATTTTTTGTTTCTGTGGAAGGTCATGGAGTGATCAGGAGAGATGAGACACGCGGGTGAGTGGAGAAATTATTTTATTTTATTCTCATGTAATTGTAAAGGATTGTGCGCGTGCGTTTACAGACTCGACTCTCTCGACCTCTAATCTACAAAAGAAATAAATAAATAACTCGTTTTCTGTAATTGTCACCTTGAGTGAAGATAATGTAGTAGTAGTAGTAGTAGTAGTAATAATAATAATAATAATAATAATAATAATAATAATAATGATACCTGTAAATCGTTAATAGCCATTTTAACATCAGTAATAGTGTTTTTATAAAGTTGATAAAGTTTGTAAGTGTCAGTATAAAAGAGTGTGAATGGTTTATTTTGACACGCTGGAGTGAATGTCTGTAATATTATAATGAATTGATTTGGATGGTTAGTTTTGTGCTGCTTTAGCTGAATGCCAATTGTATGTTGAGATTTACAGAGCTGAGACCTAGGAACAGTCCAAGTTCTACATTTATTACTGAATTACAGTGCAGATAACACACACACACACACACACACACACACACACACTCAGAGATAGTTTAACTGTTTCACTTTAAAAAAAACACACACCACAAATCCCTTCAGTGCACATTTATTTAACATGCAGTCTAATGAAAGTAAGCAGGTTATTTAGGGGCTATGAATTGTTTTGTGATATTTCTCAGAGGTAGAGATCGGTCTGCTCGTCTGTCTGGTAAATATTTCCTGCATCTCTGTGGTTCTTCTTCTTGGACTCCTGGGGTTCCCCTGACACCACGTTGAGAACCCGATAGACCGAGTAGACTGATAAACATATAGCCAATGTAGTTAATTAAATAAGGAAGGCTAGGTACACTTGGATGGATGCATGGATAAATGGGCAGATGGACAGACTGACTGCTAAAGGAATAAGTATAGACATTTGGGATGGATGCAGAGAGAGAGGGGGGGGGATGTTGGATGGATAGTTCAACATATGGATCGTTAAACAAACTGCTGGGTTAATAACGTGCCAGAATGACGGACAGATGGAGAGGTAAATAGTGGAGTGATCTACAGGGGCATGGGTGAACTGATAGAAAAGTAAATAGATGGATAGATGGACTGCTCTATGAAGACTGACAGAAGAACACTTAGAACTCTTGTAACATTTCAGTAAGATTTCTTTTTATGGTTCTAGTTTCCTGAAGAGCATTTTCTACTTGCAACCTCTTCAGTTCTAGGGTTCTACATAGAACCTTTATGGGGATGTGCGTCATTCTTTATCATGCCAAGTAGAACCTCTTAATCAGTGCATCTCTCTCTCTCTCTCACACACACACACACACACACACACACACACACACACACACCGACACCGACCGCAAAGGTCTTTTGCACTGTGACTTGTGTGTGCAAATGTCCCCTTGTTCACACTAGTTGACCATATAAAGTGTGTTATCTGTGTTTTATGATCACATGCTAACAAGTGTTACTGTCAGAAGAGGATCTGTAACACACACACACACACAAGCATGTCTTGGGGTGGTGAGAGGGTTTCCTCTCTGTGCTCACAGGAAGGAAATGATCAAGTGAAACAGATCTAGAGAATTTTTTCCAACATGTGTGTGCACGTTTGTGTGACAGAGTGTGCACATGACAGATAGACTGACAAATGGATTGGTTGTAGACAGACAGACAGACAGCTGGGTGCGTGGACAGGCAGGCAGACAGACAGACAGACAGCTGGGTGCGTGGACAGGCAGGCAGACAGACAGACAGACAGCTGGGTGCGTGGACAGGCAGGCAGACAGACAGACAGACAGACAGCTGGGTGCGTGGACAGGCAGGCAGACAGACAGACAGACAGCTGGGTGCGTGGACGGGCAGACAGACAGACAGACAGACAGACAGCTGGGTGTGTGGACAGACAGACATTCTGTAGGTAATCTGGATGAACTGATGGATAGACAGGTGTTTGGATGGACGCAGACAGGCAGACTGACAGATAGACACAGGGATTGGAAGACAGACAGCTTGTCTGTCCGTGATGCTTTCCCACTTGCTGTAGTGTGCTGGAAGGTGAAGGGGCCACAGAAATTGGAACAGCCCCCATTTTTCTTCTCTCAGTGGCTGTGTCCTAAATCAGATCCGGAACCGTGTGTGAGGAATAACACACTATCTGTCAGGAGGAGCCTCTGATGGTTTGGGATACAGCTACGGGCCACGAGTCTCCTGATCACCATGATCACTTCATCACCACTAAATGTTTCTAGTAACACACGAGTTGTGCTTTCTGAAACACTGTATACTACACATCTGGTTTGTATCTAGGACAGATGTGTGTGGTTTGAGATGTGTGAGTGGTGATGTGGAGAAGGAGAATGTGATGCAGGCTGAACACATCAGCTGAGGTTTTAATTGGAGATGAGTGATTCTGATGGAGATGGTAAGAGTGAAGACAGGAAGTGTTGTGTTTGGGAGGAGGCTGCCTACGTAGGCACCAGTTTAAGAGCTGGCACAGTCCTTATTTCTCTTAATTCACATATAATCAAGTGCAAATGCCCTATAAGACTTCATAAGCCTTTGGGTTTCCTGAGGGTTCTTCAGCACGTTCCTCTCTGGGAACATTGTGTGTTTCTATGTCGAACCTTACAACATGCAGTCGGTTCTAAGGCTCTATCCAGCTGTAGGTTTTTTTGGGAACTATTTTCATTGTCGGAGCAAAAATAAACAGAAATATTTGGCCATAGTGCGTGTGAAATGTCAGGAAGTCCATATTAAATCCTTGCTTGTAGAAGTGTAGTGTGAAAGCGGGCGGTTGTACTGAATATCGGCGCGGCTGCGGTTACCCGTGGCCTCGTCCCTGTAGCCCGGTCACGGTCCTGCTCATATTCACTGCAGCAGCTCTCTTCCTCATGTGATATTGCTTCATTAGTTTTTTACACACCAGTCCTTATATCTTCTTTTTAAATTATAATCAATTTCTAATTGTTGCATCGAATCATTTCTGTTGTTTCCTTTAAAATCCTTCAGATTGTCATCTCTACTCTAGTTTTATACACTAGGCTAGTTTTATACACTACGCTAGTTTTATACACTAATCTAGTTTTATACACTACGCTAGTTTTATACACTACGCTAGTTTTATACACTACTCTAGTTTTATACACTACGCTAGTTTTATACACTAATCTAGTTTTATACACTACGCTAGTTTTATACACTAGGCTAGTTTTATACACTATGCTAGTTTTATACACTACGCTAGTTTTATACACTAGGCTAGTTTTATACACTACTCTAGTTTTATACACTAGGCTAGTTTTATACACTAATCTAGTTTTATACACTAGGCTAGTTTTATACACTAGGCTAGTTTTATACACTACTCTAGTTTTATACACTAGGCTAGTTTTATACACTAATCTAGTTTTATACACTAGGCTAGTTTTATACACTAGGCTAGTTTTATACACTACGCTAGTTTTATACACTAATCTAGTTTTATACACTACGCTAGTTTTATACACTAATCTAGTTTTATACACTACGCTAGTTTTATACACTAATCTAGTTTTATACACTACGCTAGTTTTATACACTAATCTAGTTTTATACACTACGCTAGTTTTATACACTAGGCTAGTTTTATACACTACGCTAGTTTTATACACTAGGCTAGTTTTATACACTAGGCTAGTTTTATACACTACGCTAGTTTTATACACTAGGCTAGTTTTATACACTACTCTAGTTTTATACACTACTCTAGTTTTATACACTAGGCTAGTTTTATACACTAGGCTAGTTTTATACACTAATCTAGTTTTATACACTAGGCTAGTTTTATACACTAGGCTAGTTTTATACACTACTCTAGTTTTATACACTAGGCTAGTTTTATACACTAGGCTAGTTTTATACACTAGGCTAGTTTTATACACTACTCTAGTTTTATACACTAGGCTAGTTTTATACACTAATCTAGTTTTATACACTAGGCTAGTTTTATACACTAGGCTAGTTTTATACACTACTCTAGTTTTATACACTAGGCTAGTTTTATACACTAGGCTAGTTTTATACACTAATCTAGTTTTATACACTAGGCTAGTTTTATACACTAGGCTAGTTTTATACACTAGGCTAGTTTTATACACTACTCTAGTTTTCTACACTAGGCTAGTTTTATACACTAGGCTAGTTTTATACACTACTCTAGTTTTATACACTAGGCTAGTTTTATACACTACTCTAGCTTTATATACTAGGCTAGTTTTAAATCCTGTTTGACTGCTGTTCCTTGTTACGAGACTTTATGCGGTCCACTGTGTGTGTGTGTGTGTGTGTGTGTCTGTGTGCATGCGCAGTTCCTGTGAGCCTTATCTCTGATAGGGTGAGTGTTGTGAACAGATCGTTAGTATTAAGATTTGAGCAGTGGTGAAACAGATCAGCAGGTTTCACTCTGTTATACTGTATAATCTCACGCTGGTGGAGTTCACTCTTAACGTGTTTGTCATTGCTGTCGGAGTGTGATTTATTCTTGCGTGTGTGTGGAAATACTCTTGGACACACTGAACCAGATAAACCTGTTTACCAGCTGAGTGTGTGTGTGGTGGGAGTGTCCTTTCCAAATCACTGACGCACAGAATCACGACTCAATAGAAAATGATCTGTCACTTGCTAGCATGAATGCCAGGTTAGCATTAGCATTAATGCCATCTGCCATAAACTTATTTTGCGGGGGGGTGTTAGAATGGACCAGTCGATCACCTGACTCGAATCCAACTGAACAAGATTTAAAGACAATATGTTTAGAAGAATGAACCAAAATCACACCTGAATACTGCGGATCATTAATTTCTTCATACAGGAAGTGTCCTGAAGCGTCATTACAAACAAAGACTTCTCCACAAAGTATTAAATACGTTTCAGTTAGCGTGTTCAATACTTTTTTCCCGTGTTTAAATAACTTTATTTATGGACTTTAATGTTGTGAGTTCTTTATATTTCTAGATTTCTTGAGTTAATACTGATGTCTGGTGAAAACTTCATGTGAATAACCTCATTGGAAATATATTTACTGACACAAATGTTCACGCGTTTAATATTTATTTCCCCACTGTGTGTGTGTGTAAATAAATAATCTCTGTTCTCTCTCTCACTTTCTGTTCTCTTTCTCTCTCTCTCTCTCTCTCTCTCTCTCTCTCTCTCTCTGTCTCTCTCTCTCTGTGGGTATTGAGCTGTTGTAAGTGACGCATCACCGCACATCTCATCACACATGCCACCTGGAATAGTTAGCTTTGTTTACATGGAATGAATGTGGATGTTCTTTTGTTGTGTCGCATAAAAATAACTACAACACAATACTGACGGAGGAGGAGGAGGAGGAGGAGGAGGGAGGCCTCACCCAGTTAATCACTGGGATCATTAAACTGTGTCAGGCTTTTCACACAGGTGGCAACAAATCTCTCTCTCTCCTCCACCGGTCTCTCTGTCCTGCTCCTCTCCGCCGGTCTCTCTCCTCTTCTCACTGCCCGTCTCAGCATCTGTCTGCTGTGTATCATATATTATTTCAGCAGAAAGTAAACATGTCCATGTAGCGAGATTTCTGTGTCAGTGGAAGGAGCCGTGATGAACAGATCTGTGGAAATAAAGATCATTTAGTGGAAATAAAAACAAGTCACTTGTTTATCGTGTTGCACAAGCTGCATCTAAACTGTGTGAGTGAAACAGAAGGTGTGAAGTGTGTGTGTGGTGTTTGGGTGTTTGGGTGTGTGTGTGGTGTTTGGGTGTGTAGTAGACACTGTAAATGATGTGAGTGTGTCCGCAGTAATCACGGCTCTGATTCTGATTCTGAATCACATACACACACACACACATCAAAATAATGAACATGCACACACAAATCAACACACCTCAGAATGAAACAAGTGTCCAGTGTAAAAACACACACACAAAACCCCAGTACATTCATATTCATAAGACTTTACAGCTCCAAAATCAATCCCCCCCCCCCCCACACACACACACTTCTAGTGAACGGAAGCTAACTGGTCACTCGGTCACTCTTTCAGCATGAGCCACGTTGGGTTATCTTGTTCAAGCGCTTTGTAGCGTCAACATCATGTACCTTCAGTCACAGCTTTAAAAAAAAAATCAATCATCATACTTTGGTATGCTCATCACTTAAAAATAAAAATAAAAATCCACTGTAGCTCGTATAACTTGTACTCGGTTGAGATATTCGCTACAATAAAGAAGAAAAGCATAACACCAGAATTCCGCAGTTATCTGTAAATATAATTAGTTCTGCTGTTATCCAGACAAAACCATGACAGAAATTCTAATGGTTTCCACTACAAACGCCATTACAAACCATCAGCGAAACAGAACAGAATATTCCACCATTAGAAACAACAACAAATTACCAGTAGTGGTCCACAGGGACCATTACAGTTTCCATTAAAACCAATATAATTCCCATTATAACCATTACCAATTCTATGAGGGTTTCTGTTGTTGTTGTTGTTGTTGTTGTTGTTGTTGTTGTTTCAGCAGGGAGTGTGTGTTTGGAGTACAGAGAACATGGTGAAAAACTAATTATACAGCATGTCATAGCTGCTCCAGATCTCCAGCTGGGTTAAAAAGGCAGCTCACGTATCGGACGCTGTTGAATATCTGTAAGGGAGGGGAAAGAGGTTTTAATAAACCCCCGCCGTGAAGGTCGGACAGCGGCGTCGCTTGCGTCAGGGCTCGACGGACTTCTGGTGGTTCGTTAGTTAGAAATAAACTGCAGACGGCTTCGAGGTCAGGGGCGGGCGATACGGCGAAACCTTCACATCACCATACTTTTGACGTGATACGCAAAACTAAAAGTATTTCACAAGGAACAAGTGGAAGCAGCGTCCACAAACCCTCTCGGAACACTCACGTCGTTCACGGTGAGGATATTAATAACGCGGTCGTATCGCCATTCACGTCCTGCACCTTCGTTGTGTAACTGGTATCGTGGAATCCGTAGTGTTTTTCTAAGTGGAGAAACTCCACATGAAGACATGGTGCAACGCCAACACTTACGTTCTTGGGTTAGTGCTCTGAAGTTCCAGTGTGTTGGCGTTTACTTGCTCTGAGGTAAGCGATTAAACCTGGTCATGAGAATAAGTAAGACGCAATCTGAGACTGAGACGCAGAGCGATAGAATATCATCAACGTGCTGGTTTTTTGTTTTCGTTCTCGTCCACGTGACGAAGCCCAGCTAGAGATCGTCCATCAGGGGAGTAGCGAGTGCTCTCAGGGAAGGAAAGGCACCGAGCTGTGTTCACTCTCACAGTGTCATGGCAAAAAAACACAAAAACAGGATCATGTTACTAAAGAAAAGCTACTTCTCTTGATTTTTAAATCCCATACCTCGCTTATTCATAGTTTAAATCTGGTGATGTCGTTGTTCTGGAGTTATATTACGAACAGCTGTAGTAGGATTTAATTTGTCAGTAATCTCTGATTTTAGTGCAGTTAGATTTATTATTCAGACTGCTTTACTTAAACTAATATTAAACTTTTATCAGTTTTTATCAGTTTTTTCAGTTTCAGTTTTTCATCGGTTTTTATCAGTTTTGCCATTTTAATGATTTTATAATGGGTTATTTAATTCTCCAGATATTGTTATTAAATATGGAGTTTTAATTTAGATATTTTTTGATTTTTCTGTCCAGGCTAGAAGAGTATCTGCTTTGTTTGGTTTTATCTGTGGAGAACCGTGCGACCTGAAGCCCCATGACTCTCACCACTCCACTGCCCATCATCCCTTTCACCTATCAGGTGTGATCGATCAACACGCCACAAACCCCACACCCAGCCGATCACACGACACCGTCCATCCTCCATCCCTGCCTTGTCCCGTCCTCTGGGAGAGCGGAATCCAACATGGCCGCTGTCATCACAGCGACAGTGGCCACTTCCCTTGCGTGCCCCAATTATACAGTTGAGGATTACTACAACTTGACCAAGAAGTTTATCTCGAAAGATTGGCGTCCAAAGGATTATGCCGTGGTGACTCTGGGACTGATTGTGAGCTGCTTCATCATTGTGACTAACATCCTGGTCATGGCTGCCATCTTTACAAACCGACGCTTCCATTACCCCATCTACTACCTGTTGGGGAACCTGGCGGCGGCCGACCTGTTCGCCGGGATCTCCTACATGCACCTGATGTTCCACACTGGGCCCTGGACTGCTAAACTCACTGTGTACCAGTGGTTCCTCAGACAGGTACACACACACACACACACACACACACACACACACACACACACGCACACACACACTATTTACCATCTATCAACCGTGCTCTTAAGTTCAGTAGCCTCCTGAAGCGTTCATTTCCAGCATTCACCATATCATCAGTCCACTTCATCAGTCTCTAGCCCATCAGAGTCCAGTCTAAATCTCTGACCAGCAAGAGACCAGTCTAACTGTGCGTTCAAGTCTTCCTGGGAAGTTCGTATTTTCCAGTTGGGAAGTCATAATTACGAAGTCAGGTACGTTCATGTCACTTCGGTCGGAACAAGATGGCGGTGTACCTTTCTCTTAACTAAGTACAAAAAATACAGCAAGGGATTTTAACTCTACTTGTAAGAAGAAAGAATGTGCATCAGGTGTGTGTAGCTTTTTTTATTTTTATTTTTTCAATGTTTTTAATCAGTTCATGAAGCCACTGTAAACTTTATCGTTACACATCATATTGTAATTGACCAATGCTATCGTATTTTGTGCAGGAAATTGGCTTTCAACAAATTTAGTCAACTACAGACGTGGCATCCATTGATCGCACCATGTTTTCTTACTGACACGCCTCCAACTCGAGGCGTTTCTCCGCTCGTGACGGCGACTTCGTGGTGGCGTTCATTTGCGTTCAACTCGTAAATGCGATCTTTCCGACAAGACTCGAACGCACCATATATCTAAAATACGAGACCAGTCTAAAACTCTCACTAAAAAACAATCTGATGGATTATTGTGATCTGAAAATGAAGCTTTGGTCCTGCAGGGTCTGATTGATACGAGTCTAACTGCATCGGTCATCAACCTGATGGCCATCGCTTTAGAGAGACACCAGACCATCTTCACCATGCAGCTCCACAGTAAGATGACCAACACGCGGGTGGTCCTGCTGATTCTGGGCATCTGGACAGTTGCTGTGCTCATGGGTCTGATCCCCAGCATGGGCTGGAACTGCCTCTGCGACACGGATAACTGCTCCAAGATGGCACCCATGTACAGCCGCACCTACTTGGTGTTCTGGGCTGTGCTCAACCTGCTGTCCTTCAGTGTCATGGTGATGGTCTATACCCGCATCTTCATCTACGTCCGGCACAAGAGCCAGCGCATGAGCCAACATACGGTGCAGAACAAACACAAAGAGACCGTGGAGAACCTGATGAGGACCATCTTTGTCATTCTGGGTAACATACATTATGCACTTGCATTCGACAGCACATAACGGGGTAAAAGAGTTTTTGAAGGGGTTCTTTTAAGGATTCATTGAGTAATTAATGGTTCTTAGTTTGCCAAATAGGGTTCTGTTTGCAACCCTTTTTGTTAGGGAAACACTGTTCTAGGGTTCTACAAAGAGCCTCTAGTGGTTCCTCCAGAGCAGACGTATTCATACTTTTCCTCATGAGCCCCTCTTCCCAGTGTTTTGAGACATCTCACAATATGCAAATGTTGTCAGGTCTGAAATGCTCATTTAAATATTTACTTTAGGCGTTTTCCATCTCACCCTCGCCCCCTACAGTTCTTTCTGCACCGTGTGCCCCAGAGTAACAACTGAAGACCCCCTTAAAAGCTCTAAATAAGTCACATGATGTATTAAACTAAACCTCTTACCAATGAGAGACCGGTCAGAATCTCAGTCCAAAATCTCCAACCAGTCCGAGACTGATCTATCCGATCAACCAGAGATCAGATTAAATCTCAGAGCAGTTGGAGACCGGTCTAAATCACTCATCTGTAGGAATGTAGATAAATTGTGGCTTGGTTTTTCTTGGCTTACAAAATACCTCTCCTTTTTCTTCTTCTCCTCCCCTGACACCCTGCCGTGCTGGAGTGTAGTGTGTGTTTAGTTTACACTCCTTTATTACAGGGATTCAGGAAGACCTTTCTTACTGCCCCTTCACCTGGAACATGTTTATAGCCTAGTTACATTGTGAAACACACACACACACACACACACACACACACACACACACACACACAATAAGGGCAGGAGTGCTGAGCTGTTTTGGGCTTGTCATGACTTGCTTATCCAGCCTTACACCATTTCTCTATTTCATTCCTGCCCACACACACACACACACACACACACACACACTCTGTCTATCCTTCCTATGCATTCCTTTGTGTGTGTTTGAGGAAACTGGTGCACTCCTGATCAGATGGATGCATGTCCCGACAGAACACACACTACCTGAAATTCTTGTACATTTCCACATTCAGACATTTTCCATGTTTGAATGTTACTGTTACAGCGTGAAGTGGATTAGTTTCCCAGAACAACATGACCTGGAAGTGCTTTATTCCTCTTCAACTACAGCAGTTTCCCCACAGTTTCAATTAAAGAATGACGGCATACTTTTTATCCTTGTATAGTTGCCTTGAATGTTGTGAACAGTCGTTTAAACAAGTTAGTTCCTGTTCTCACTTACGTTATAGCAGCTGTAAGCACTCGTTCCCTCATCATCGATCTCTCTATTCCCTCGCTTTATTCCCTCGCTTTATTCCCTCTCTCTATTCCCTCTCTCTATTCCCTCTCTCTATTCCCCCTCTCTCTATTCCCCCTCTTTATTCTCTCTCTTTATTCTCTCTCTCTATTCTCTCTCTCTATTCCCTCTCTCTATTCCCTCTCTTTATTCCCTCTCTCTATTCTCTCTCTTTTCTCTCTCTCTCTATTCCCTCTCTCTATTCCCTCTCTCTATTCCCTCTCTCTATTCCCTCTCTTTATTCCCTCTCTTTATTCCCTCTCTCTATTCCCTCTCTCTATTCCCTCTCTCTATTCCCTCTCTCTATTCCCTCTCTTTATTCTCTCTCTCTTTATTCCCTCTCTCTATTCTCTCTCTCTGTTCCCTCTCTCTGTTCCCTCTCTCTCTATTCTCTCTCTATTCCCTCTCTCTATTCCCTCTCTCTATTCTCTCTCTATTCCCCCCTCTCTATTCCCCCTCTCTATTCCCTCTCTTTATTCTCTCTCTCTTTATTCTCTCTCTATTCCCTCTCTTTATTCCCTCTCTCTATTCTCTCTCTTCCCTCTCTCTATTCCCCCCTCTATTCTCTCTCTTTATTCCCTCTCTCTGTTCCCTCTCTCTGTTCCCTCTCTCTATTCCCTCTCTCTATTCCCTCTCTTTATTCCCCCTCTCTATTCTCTCTCTCTGTTCTCTCTCTCTCTATTCCCCCTCTCTATTCTCTCTCTTTATTCCCTCTCTCTGTTCCCTCTCTCTTTATTCCCTCTCTCTATTCCCTCTCTCTATTCCCTCTCTCTGTTCCCTCTCTCTGTTCCCTCTCTCTTTATTCCCTCTCTCTATTCCCTCTCTCTATTCCCTCTCTCTATTCCCTCTCTCTATTCTCTCTCTCTTTATTCTCTCTCTCTCTATTCTCTCTCTCTATTCCCTCTCTCTATTTCCCCTCTCTATTCTCTCTCTCTTTATTCTCTCTCTCTCTATTCTCTCTCTCTATTCCCTCTCTTTATTCCCTCTCTTCTGACATTAATAAGAGATAAGATCAAGTTGTCAGGAAAAGTAAAGTTCCAGCGTCACTGGTGAAGTTGCAGCTCTGGTGAAGTTGCAGCTCTGGTGAAGTTGCAGCTCTGGTGAAGTGGCAGCTCTGGTGAAGTTGCAGCTCTGGTGAAGTGGCAGCTCTGGTGTGTCAGTGTGTGAGAGATGGGATAAAGTGTTAATGCTGTAAGTCCATGTTGTTAACTCACACCTTCTTGTCTGTGTCTCAGGGTGTTTTGTGGTGTGCTGGACTCCGGGTCTGGTGCTGCTGCTGCTGGATGGTGTGAAATGTAATTGCGGCGTGCTCACTGTGGAGAAGTTCGTCATGATCCTGGCAGAGTTAAATTCGATGATGAACCCCATCATATACTCGTACCGTGACCAGGACATGCGGAACACATTTAAGCGCATCCTGTGCTGGCTGTGTTTCCGGCGAGGACAGATGGGCCAGCATGCTGACGTCCACTTCAACACGCTCACCCAAGAGGTACAGACTGACTCCAACGGATCTGAAATCACGCACCAGTCTGAGCGCAAATCCACCAAGAAGCTGAAGGGCTCAAGCCGGTAATCACGCAGTAGTGCGTGTTATTATAAACACACCAGCGCCACCTTTAAAACACAAACCACCTTCTCCGTAAGAACCTTAGAAATGTAGTCACGGTCCCGCCAGTTTAACATTTAATCTGTACTCGCCACTCCGAATGTCTCCCTACCTGAACAGGTCCTTTAATAGCCGTATTATTATTATTATTATTATTATTATTATTATTATTCAATTTAATATTAACCTAATAAATCTTTCTGAATAACATCCTAGTGGCACAAAACTGCATTTTAAAGCAAACAAAACCACCAGTTCAGACATGCAATGAATAATAATATTGATACACCATATAACATCGCGGCAAGGCGCTTTCAAATTCACTAGAAACCTGTCCGTCATCCTGCTAACTGCTAGGACCTAGCATGCTCAGGACAAATGAGTTCAACAGTTTTCATTTTTTAGCCGTGGTCCTGTCATGATCTACTGTGACCCCAAAAAGCTAAAATGCTAGTAGGTGCAAAAAAAAAAAAAAAAAAAGTATATTTGTGTTACCCTTATGGTGGAAAACAGTAAGAGTGTTAGCCATGTTAGCTATTTTGGCTGTTTTTATCATTTTATCAGCGCTGTAGCATCACACTGAGCTTAAAATCACCTTCACCCTATCTTCACAACCAAGAGTAGTCCAATAAACCGATCGAGACCAACGGTCATGTCAGGAAAAATGGGCTAACGTTGTTCTGAAATGTCACTGGTTGTGTAAGACCAGCACTTCTGGACAAATAGGGAAAGCTAGACGGAATATTCTAGTTAGGTTATTAATCACCTGTGGTCTGTAGAAGCTAAAAAAAAAAGCAGAGGAAAAAGTTCTTAAGACTGTGAGCCATGTTAGATTTTCCCAGACTCCAAAATTCCGTCTGATTTCCCCGTGCTGCTTGTTTATCTAGATTAAGGGGCATTGCTAGTTTTTTGTGTGTATCAGCAGTTGGGATTTATTTCCCCAAATAATATAAAAATAACACAAATTCATATTAATCACGCAACGTTCGGCCTTTTCCTTCATTCTGCTGTTTTAAATCACTCACGAATAATTGTGTAATATTCTCCTCTTCCTTTTCTTTATCATGCGATGCGGAGAAGGCCGCCAGAGTTGGAGACTCGTGGGTAGTGTGTAAATATTCCTGCGTTTCATCCTCATGTGTGGGTGAAAAGCAGACCTGATTGAACTTGGTCACTTCTGATGATTTATTCATTATTTAGACTTTATTCGTTATCTAGCTTTTTGTACAGTTTTCTCATTCTTTTTTTGTATTCCTTTAAAGATCGACATGAATTTGCTGTTTATTTTACATAAACCCGAAACGGGCGAGTAGTTCAAACTTTATTATTAAAAAGGCACATGTAAGCTTTAAATGTGATGTACTCCTCAGTAACTGTAATAAGAAGTCTGGGTTTGGAGCGTTGTTTGAAGAAGCGTAACATCTGTCTGTTATGCGAGATGATTGAGGTCATGTGCAGATAATCGTCTTTACAGTTGGTTATGATTTATTTGTTTTGGAGTAGGCGGTCGATACCAAGACATGAATCGATGCCGGAGTTTATTACCCTCAGGATGCGTTTTGAGAACATTGTGCATATCGTTCGTCTTTTCCTCGTTAAGTAGTTCATTTGTTCCCCGAGTTTCTCCCCTAATGTAATCATGGTCAAGTCCCACCCACCTGATACGACAGCTACCAATCAGAGCAGGAGAAGGCGGTCATGTGCTTCCTCAGACATGTGAAGCCAACTTTTCGAGCTGCTGCTCATGCTTCTCCACAGGGCAGGTAACACACTCGTATGTGGGAGAGGGCGGAGTGTGTTCGCCCATGATTGACAGGGAGGGCGAGGATACCCCTCCCACACTGTTGGACTTCCAGACATCCACAGGATTCGATCTTTTTTGTATGGGATCTTTTCTTTTCTTTCCGTATGGGAGTTTTACTTTGCGAAACCTCCTAAACTAAATACCGAGATACGTCATGTATCGTAAAAATGTCTTCGAGTATCACGACGACCAAATGTTTAACATTAAAGGTCAATATTTCATTCAGGATGTCTGGAGTTCCCATAATGTTGGTATTTGAGAAGCCCCTCAGAAAGTAAAATGATTAAAACACGCACAGGTCTCAGAGTGAACCCTGAGAACTCCGGCAGCTCATTATTACCTATAAATGCAAAATAATGTAAAGCTGAGGAGTGTGTGGAGTTTCTTTACACGCTGTTGTAGAATACCGTCATCTTTTTCTTTTCTTTTTTAAAGCTTCGCTGTAATTTTTTCCGCAGTGTATTCGCAGTATTATTGCAGTTTTAGATATGAGCGCCACGTTTAATCGTTCATGTTGAGATTTACGGAATTTCCTCGTGCTGATCTGACGCCTCTGTATTTCTCCAAAATGAGAAACTTTATAGGAAGCTCAGTTCACATCAGAAACATACGATATTGTAGAACTGATTATCTGCACATGGCTACGATTTGAATGTAGCGGGGACGTTAGAGCGTGTGTATGTCTCTGTGTGTGTGTGTGTGTGTGTGTGTGTGTGTGTGTGTGTGTGTGTGTGTGTGTGTGTCTCTCTGTATACAGCTAACTGACCCTTAGCATGTTGTTAGCATTTCGCCCCCCCTCCACTGCTTGCTGAACAGATGTGCATCGGTGTCCGAGTGTGCAGTACCGGGGTCTCTACGTGACTCAGACTTGTGTGTACACTAAACACACAAATATTTACACATCCCTCCTTCAGTGCGCGGGTGGAAACCGTTTCAGTGTCACGCAAACTTGTGGCGAATTCTTGCGTTTCGCTGACTGGCCACCGTTTTCTGCCGGCACGCGCGCGCACACACACACGCACACACACACACACACACACACACACACACACACACACACATTTATCTCATGCACCAACAACAGCTTTCATTTGACATTTGATCATTTCCTGTCCTTTGAAGAAATAAGATTGTTGTCCTTGTGATAGTTGACTTGTAAGCAGATTCCTTGTATATAAACAAATACAAACACACACATACATTTACACACCAATACCGCTGCGCTACAGGTCAAAGGTCACTATAGACACTGCACCATATTGCTGTTGTACTTCCTGCATCAGCGGTATTTGCTTTCTGATTTTATTACCATCTGTGACGTTAAGAACAGGTATTTAGGGGGGTGTGTGTGTGTGTGTGTGTGTGTATGGGGTGTGTGTGAGAGAGAGAGCGAGAGAGAGAGAGAGAGAGCGAGCAATCCTCGTCCTCAGTGTGTGCTCCAGAGCAGCCATGTTCTCATGTACACCGCTACATTACTAATGCTTTATAATTTGACTTCTTTGTGGTTTAGCTGTTTATGATTTTGTTTTTGTTTTATTGAATTATTTTTGTACTCAGATTTCCTGCTCCAGTTTTTTTTAAATCAGAAATAAACTCGCTGGAACAAGCTGCTTCTCTCCGTCTCTTTGCTCACTGCTTGTTAGCGGCGGAGCGTTCAGAGATCGGAGATGGTTCGATCGTGTCTGTCTCCACAAGCTTTACCGTGTCTCGGTCCCGATGCTGGTTTTAACGTGCCCCTCGTCCTCTTCCTCTCGCTTACAAAACACTTCTGAAATCCATTGCAGTCTGGCTTGATAAGATCGTCACTCGACAGTAATGTAAACTTTACCCAGAAGGCTTTGCTCTAATCTGACACAGTTTCCTTTTTAAAATTGCTGACAAACATTTTCTATAATTATAAACCAGAACATTTCTACAGTCTAACGCTGGTTTAATTCGTCCCGGTGGAACGGCGTCACTGTTGTTACACAGCTAGATAATTAGCCGGCTAGTGTAACACCCGTTAGTACAAACTGGTGACTGATTACAACGATGAGTTAGCAGACCTTTTTTTTTTGTGTGTGTGTGTGTGTTCTATTTAGTAAGCAATTCTGTTATTTAGGAAATGTAGCATATTGTGTATATTTATAAGCTCTAAACATTACAGTGTCTGATGGTGCTGTTGCATTTCGTGGCTAGTGAATTAACTTGCTAGCTAGCTAATTATGTCTCTTAGTAAAAATAGCAAACCAGTAAACGTTTTTTCAGCCACTTATCAAGTCTGTATTAAGTTAAATTTCTGATGAAGCCGTTAGTTTGAGTTTGCTTGCTAGCTAGTTTGCAAATCTGCTAATCGTCAGGTTATAGATACCAGCTAGCTAGCTAATTTGATTAACAAACTTTTTTTTTTTTTCTTTCGAATTATGGACCGTTATCAAGCCAGCGGTATGATCCGACTGTACAGAGTGTGTAAACGTGAGGAAATTCATCAGCGACCCTGTTTCCGAGTGTGTGTGGTGAACGGTTTCTTGACGAGGGCGCGATAGAAACAGTATTGGAACCATGTGTGTAGGAGTTAGCACTTTTACGCTGATAAAATACAACTCTTTTGTAAAGACCGAAATATTCACCCGAATAACAGGTTACATTGTTAATCTTGTCAGCATAAAAGAGCAACTTTGCTGTGTGTGAAACCAAAAGTGAAACTGAAATGCTTTTTCTGGTTGGGATTTGAGTAATACAGATCACGTGAAGGTTTCTACATGATAATCCAGGGCTGGTGTGATGAAACGGAGGTACTGTTACCACCCCAAAGTTCATTATTTTCCTGTAACAGTCCCCAAGCACTGACACTGGAGACTCCTTCCATAAACGTTAAACAAACGTCTCCCTCAACGATAAGGTTTTCTTCTCTTCATTAGACATTTGCTTACGAGAGAATCTGTGTTACTCAAATGTTGGGTGTTTGTGCTTTTTGTGGTGTTTTCCTTCGTGGGTTCACGCTGTACAAATATTAAAAGCTTTAAAAACATTCAGCGTGTGTGTTTGAGTAATGACCATATTTATGTACTTTATTTGCAAGATAAATTGCTCACAGGTTTGGATTTGGCTGTAGGGAAGATTGAAGTGCATTACTCAAACGCTCTGTGTGCGTTTCTTCTTTTCATCTCCACCTGGGCCTCATTATAGAAAAAAATACGCTCAGGGGCAGTTTCCTGCAAATAACTGTAGGAGGGAGAAGTTGTGAAGAAAGGAAGTGTTGAGCTGTCACACACCTGGTTATCGGTCCGCTCGAGTACACTCGGATTGGCTGTGGTGCCATCTACTGGATGGTGGAGGAAAAGTGACACAAAACTGTTGTGATAAAATTAGTTTGTGATTTAAAAAGATGTCTCGTACACAGTACGTCCATACTGTAACCTACATATACACACGTATGTACAGTCCCCTCTGAAATAAGGCCAATTATTGTTTTTGCTGTACACTGAAGACATTTGTGCTTGAGATCAAATGATGAATGAGACGATCGATCTGAACTTCAGATTCTGAACTATCAGATTTCCTGATATTTTTATATCTAGATGTACAATTTGGAACATGCCATCTTTTTTGAGCGCACCTGTTTTTCAAGTGATCAAAAATGTTTTGTTACCCAGGTGTGTCCTGTTAATTTGATTGTTTAAAGAATAAATAGCCCTGAACATCTACTCTTGGTT
The DNA here is from genome assembly GCF_023375685.1 of Ictalurus furcatus. Lineage (NCBI taxonomy): Eukaryota > Metazoa > Chordata > Actinopteri > Siluriformes > Ictaluridae > Ictalurus > Ictalurus furcatus. The sequence continues at coordinate 19,731,978 of NC_071280.1, read as the reverse complement.
TGAGCCCTAGGTTTCACCTGTGCATTTGCACTGCATTTGTTATTAAAAAGAATAAACCAACATGAAGATCAGAGCGCTGTCTATGGGAGAAAATCAAGCCGTGTTGAGTTAATCTATCAGAGGCATTGCAGAAACATTTGGCATAGACGGCATGATGATTTGAAATGTCCTGAAAAAGAAAGAAACTGCTGGTGTATTGAGCAACAGACGCTGAACGGGTCGGCCAAGGGAAACATCTGATGATAGAAACGTTATGAGAGCTGTGAAGAGAAAAACCCAGAAACATCAGTCTGTGACATCACCAACGCCCTCCGCGGGGTTTGATCTCAAACACAAATCTCCTCAGCTTATTGACCGTGCCATTCTTATACTTTCAGAGGGGAATGTATATATTTACATTACATACATAAATTGTTACCTACATATAAGGTCATGTGAAAAAAATAAGTACACCCCATGGAAATGGCTTATTTTATTTTTTACATTTTTAAAAGCAAACATTTGCTCCTCTTTGAAACGGTGCCTACTAATAAAGGTGATACACTATCAAATGACATAAAATTGACATGATGTAGTAATTTTCACAATTTAATTTAACAAAAATAGATCAGTCACATGGGAAAAAGTAAGTACACCCCTACATTTATCTTCAAATCCATATAATTAGAATCAGGTGTTGAATATCGGGTTCTAGTGATTAGAACCTGCTTAGGGAGTGCAGATGGAACCGGTCTTATTTATACCCCTCTCATATCTAGTGTCTGGTGTTCCCTTTGTTATTGAGGTGTGTGGTGTCATCATGCCAAGATCTAAAGAGTTCTGTAAGGCATTCAGGAAAAGGTTGTGGATGCCTATGAGTCTGGCAAGGGATTTAAAAAGATCTCAGAATTATCTGAAATACATCATTCCACTGTAAGGAACATCATCTACAACTGGTGCAGATTTCAAACAACTGACAATTAGTCCAGGACAAATCCGTCCAAGCAAATTCAGCCCAAGATCAGACCGTCCAATGCAAAAAAAAGTCTCCAAGAACCCCAAAATTTCATCATAGGATCTGCAGTAGGTCTTGCAACTGTGTGTGTCTACGTGCATGCTTCTACAATCAGAAAGAGATTACACAGATTTGACCTGCGTGGGAGGCGTGTCAGGAAAAAGCCTTTGCAAGACCACAGTTTGTCAATGAGCATATAGGTAAAGACCAGACCTTTTGGAATAATGTGCTCTGGACAGACGAATCAAAGATAGAGTTGTTTGGCTTGTGGTTTTGTTCAGGTTTATGAGCTGTATTAATAGGTACTGTTTCAAAGATGATCAAATGTTTGTTGTCCAAATATGTCAAAATAGCCAACAATTACCACTGGGTGTACTTATTTTATCACGGCTGTATACATTACACACAAGTTTTTACATAGACACATACAAAGAAATGCTGTAAAGCAAAGATGCCTTCAAAAATAATCAAATTAAATGTTTCTACATTTTACAAAATACTATAAAGAGTAGTAAATATTAATAAACTAAACAAAGTCAGTATGTGGAGTGACGATCCTTTGCCTAAGGGGAAAAAAAGTATTCTCAGGTACACTCGTTTAGTTTTATAATGAAATTTGCTGACGATAAGTTTTACTGAGCGTCCTGGAGAATCCGCTGCAGTTCCTCTGACTGGCACACTCGTGCCTTTTTCTTTTCTTTTTTTTGCTAATGTGGAATTCATAAAATCTATAACAAAATGCAATTTATACATATATGCATATACACACTGTACAGCGCTGTGCAAAGGTCAGTCAATAATTATTTAGTGGTAAAAAGGATTCTAAATGTACGGTACATTAATTCCATTTTCAGTCAAACAGACACGCAGTAGCTCTTTATGCAGGTCAGTATTACAAATACATATTTATGATTTTATACTCTCTTAACTGTTCAGTAGTCTGTGATTTATGATCACTAACAGTAATGATGGGAAATTATCTTCAACAGAAAGTCACACAGGTCTTCAGCAGTAAGAACAGGGGGAATTTATTCCAGCAGGAAGATCTAGTTTTAATGCCCCCTACTGACACATGATGATGATGATGATGATGATGATGATGATGATGATGATGATGAATGATTTCCTGTGATGTAATTAACAGTGTATATAACACAACCTCCAGGATTTCATCATTTTGCGATCACAGAAATGAACGCAAAATGAAGGAGCTGCAATTTTCCCAAAGTTACCGCAGATTCTGTCCGAGACGCGTCACGTGACGTCATCACAACGCGCATTCAGCCAAAGCAGTCTTACATTCACGTGCGATGAACATGAGTACAGCTAAAAGGTCTCATTTACCAACAAACACCACTGTGATGAGTGTGCACAACTATTTACACACACACACACACACACACACACACACACACACACTGCAAGTTGCATCACTTCCCGAAATCCTGTAGTTAATGTTCCTTTACAGTTTAAACTCGAATTCTCCTTTAGATTTCATCACTAATGCTTTAAATCCTGTAACTCCAACACTGCACAGGTGTGAAGGGAATATTATATTATTGTGGTGATGAGTGGAAGAGTGAGACTGCACTGGGGTTTAAACCTGATCTAATATTAATGTCAGTGTTATTACTGCTGCTTGATTTCTGCGATCACAGAAACCTGGAGGGTCTGTTATTACACAACTTCTGAACAAGCCTGCGTTAGTGACTTCATTTTAAATCAGTCAAAAACACGTCAACAATACGCCCTGTGTGTGTGTGTGTGTGTGTGTGTGTGTGTGTAGGTGAACAGGAATAGAGATGCAGGTGAAAACCCTACAGTGCTGCTTCAAGACTCAAGGAAAATGAAAAACTCGACTAAAACCCAACTACTGAAAGCTCAAAAACCCCTCAAGAGTGTGCAAAACTCCTAAAAGTAAACACACCCTGCTGACAACAAACACCAGCGACACCCAGTGGACAATCCAGTGCTGTAGTTTGAGCTAAACGTGTTCACATCAATTAAAAATTATTGTTGCAAAATCGCAATTTACTGTTTGTCATGTAATGAAGTCATATTTATTTTAATGGTGTGTGTGTGTGTGTGTGTGTGTGTGTGTGTGTGTGTCTTTTAAAAGTGGGTATTCTGCGTATAAACAGATGTAATATAAATACATACATTCAGAAAACACATGAATACTTAATGTTATAAATAATATGTAAATACATTTTAAATGTAAAGAGAAATAAATATGATTAGAATGCATTTTTTTTCTGTCTGGATGATTTGAGTCTCATTCCAGTTTCTGTAGTAATTAAACTCAACATGGCAAAGACAGACAGATTCTTTTCCTTTGAGCAACACGTAGTTGAGTGTGAACTTTTCTTGTTGCAGGTATGTTTATTATTATTATTATTATTATTATTATTATTATTATTATTATTATTATTTAAATGATACAGCCTGATGTTCTGATCATACTACTGTTGCACACATTAAAACGAGTAATGCATGTTTGGGGTAATGTAGCTTCTTTATTTGCTCACCGTTGTCTTTATGTTCTGTAATTAATTACAAGACATAATAATCGTTAGAGACCATAACACACGCTGTGACAGTGCAGCTCAACACCTCGAGCAGTGATGTTCTAGCGCTGTGCGTTCGTGGGTGTTTTTCCCCTAACACTGCTCATCAGCGCCCTCTAATGGTAAGAGTACCAAATATTCTTTCTGTCTCTCATCACGACTAATATTTCACCGGTAATTGTTCAATAATTATAACAACAAAAATTACAGACCTCCAGTCTTACGATTACTGTCAGTACCAATAGCCAAAATAATATGGGGTGGTCTTATTAACAGTTTCCGGGGGGTGTCTTCTTATTAACAGTTTCCGGGGGGTGTCTTCTTATTAACAGTTTCCTCACACTAACACATTTTATCAGTAGGAAATAAATCTTCAGGTTATTACAGACATGCTAAAGCTCTAGATGATGTAAGGTGTTAATTATAGATGCACTTCTGCCCCCTAGTGGTAAAGAACACACTTTACATGACGGTTCATTTATATACTCGGTTTAACGATAATGTAAAGTAAACATTGTCCTATTTATTAATCGTACACCTTCCCATTCGGGCAATTATCCAATCACGTGTCAGCACGTGAGCTTCTTATTGCGAGCTTGTTATTAGAACTGCTGACTACAACACGATGACTATGTCCTATAATCTTCACCCATCAGTGAAAAATTAGTGGATGAAGCCAGAGGAAGATGAACAGGAAGAAGCTGCATCAGGAGCAGCAGAGCAGAAAGAAGTGGTGAGAGATTTCCATCAGATCAACTCTGGGAAAATGCAGCAAGTGAAACCTTCTTCTTGTAACAACAGAGGAAAATATTGGCAAGGGAACATCTTTGCCAGGGATCTCTGCTACCAAGATGCGTTCAGATGTCCGGAGATTATCCCCCAACTGAATGAGGATCTGGATTTAGCCGAGATGACATTGCGCATACACGTCAGGCACTTTAAGTTTGGATCGATGTCTCTGATCGAGGCTCTCAGATCATTCCTTGGAGTGTTTTGGCTGAAGGATACACCTGAGATTCAGCATCTACTGATAACTCACTTCAGTCATTGGTCCATTCAGTGTTCTGAACAGCCGCTCAATTTACAACCTCATGTGTACTACATGAGCTGGGCCACAACCTTACTCATCGTTGATCATAATGGTGATCACAAAGGGAGGAAAAGGACTTGTGAGGAATTTATAGTGGACCTGAAAAGAGTGAACTGCTTCTCACAGTATAATCTGAAAGAATGGAAGGACGTGTACGAATCAATTAAAAGAAAGCCGCTATTAATGTGCAGAGTAATCGCTGCAGAGAAGGGAAATATCAAAACCAGAGGATTCTGACTGTAACTCATCAATTGGGAGTGAAAACAAGCCTACCACCATGATCTACAAAAAAGGATCTCTCATCCGCAAAAGAGTCATGGACGAGAATGGAGGAAAACCCAAAAGAGGCAAGAGAGCATGGAAACCATTTACTGCGGTTCTACAAGGCTTGGTCCTGCATCTACAAAAAGACAAAGCTACATTCTGCAAGGCAGACAAGAGGAATGTCATTAGACTGCATCATGCCGTGGCGTACCCTGTAGATTATAAAAAGAGGTCCCATGTGTTGTGCCTCAGGACCGCAGACTCCAGACTCTTCTACTTCCAGGCCGAGAGTGAAGAAGCGCAGACATCATGGACTGCGATCATTAACCGCATCGCCGCCCGTTACTCTGCTCGTCCACTCACTTCAGCTTCATGCTTCATCACCGCATATTGCCCTCAGGTCCTACCTTCATACCCCACCACTCTGACTCTAGAGCAGCAGCTCAAGTCCCACAAGGACCAGTTAAAGATACTTTCAAACCCTACGGAGAAATATGCAGCATTGTCTCTTAAGGGAAGATACTTTAGATGATACAGAGTGCTACACGATGTATGTGAGAGCGTTACAGGAGCTCGCTGCAGAGAAAGATGCTGGAGAAGGCTGCAGAAACTCAACTTTGCATCAGCGTCTACCACAAAGAGGATAACAACAATGTGCAGAAAGATATGAAATATTATTGGTCGATCATTCAAATGATACATCGATGGCTCTGATACACTTCAGTGTGTCGAATGCGATATAGTTACTGTAGTAATAATTACACAGGGACTTGGATGGCATGGGATCTACATTAATCTAGGGCTAATAATAAACAGATAACTGGGTAAAAATGTGTTATTTAACAAAGGAAAATGTGTAATTGTTGATATGGTGAAATTTATGGAAACATTCATGGAAGGAGACTCCAGTGTCAGCACTTTATAACAGTCAGGGAGTTTTAAGCCATGGGAACATCTTCAAGACGGAGGAGTTTGAGCTGAATAACAGCATTTTATTATGCTTGTTTATCTTGTTGTGTTTCACATACTTCTCACATCTGGACCTTTCATGGTTTTAATACCACGGCTAGATCATGGGTTTTATCATGGTTTTATAAGACGCTTTTATAATGAAATAAAAATGGTCATTTATGGAATAATAAAACAGTAAACTGAACTTTTGACAAAATAATGAAAGAATATTGAACATATGGTGCAGGATTCAGAGAGTAAATTGTTGTAGGGTTGTTGTGTAACAGGCATGATCCCAGTTTATATATATATATATATATATAAAAAATAGGACCAGTACTAGATTCGGAGGGAGGTGTATTGATAACTAACTAAATGGATTGAGACCAGTGGACAAGGTAAGTACAGTTAAGTACCCGGCTTTATTTAATGACTATTGATTAAAGTAAAGTACAGAGTCACAATAAAATGGAAATGAATTAAATGAAATAAATGGAATAAATGGATTCACAGTTTTCTGGTTTTCTTACAAAGGGGTTCTTTCTGTTTCAAATCATACCCACAAGTTGTGTCAGTCCTGCTGCATAGGCGGGTATCCTGAGGGAGGTGTTCAAATCTTCTGCATGCAATTGTTTGGGTGGCTCTCCGTTCCCTGATTAGGGAAATCTTGATCAAGTGATTCAAGGAAGAGGGGTTCCAGGAGCTCTGCTGGGGGCGGCTCTTCTGTGTGGTGTCAATCCTCTGCAGTAGACTGTTCATCCACACAAAAAACCTGGCCTCTTCACAAAATCGGTTCTTCAAAATAAAAAGATGATGCAGCAGTGTATACTGGGCAGCTTCGATGCAAAGTTTCAGTTTGATATATAGGATATATAAACAGACAGTTCTCCAACGTTGTGACAGCTACATGGATTAATTAGGAAGAAAAGAAAACAGGCATCTGCCGAAAAAATATTACACGGAGGCGGGACTTCCGCTCCCCCTTGCGTTCCTATTGGCTCAAATCTCAATCAACAGCATCAAGACCATAATAACGAAAAATACAAATAAACCAAAATACAATAAGAAAGAATAATAATAAAGTAATCATAATAATTGCCCTACATGTCAAATTAAATAATTTCCAGAATAATTCTATAATTGTATAACCTTGGCTTGGTTACTTCTCCAGGTAAGTGAACAAATGTAAACGTGATTCATCAGACCAGGCCACCGTCTTCCTGTCGCCAGTTCACCGGTTCTCCTTACTTGGACCACTTTTGGTAGGTACTAACCATGGCATACTGGGAACAGCCCTCAAGACCTGTGGTTTTGGAGATGCTCTGATCCAATCATGTAACCATCACAATCTGATCTTTGTGGAAGTCGCTTAGATCCTTACACGTTCCCATTTTTCATGCTTCCAACACGTCAACTTCCAGAACTGACTATTCATCTGCTGCCTAATAAATAAATGCCAACCTTTGACCGGTGATTTTGTAATGACATCATCAATGTTCTTCCCGTCGCCGGTCAGTGGTTTTAATGTTATGGCTGTATTTATTTAACAGTTGATCAATTATAGATGAAGCTATAGATAAAGATTATAGATATAGATTATAGATAAAGCTGTTTCGGTCTTCAGGGCTCCAGAAAACTTCAAGACCTACTGCTATAGAAAAACGATCAACCTGTCCTCTTTGAGGATAAAATCACCCTGTTGCTGATTATTTTCCTGATTATACAAGATTACATCTAAATGTCAGGAAGTGAAATTCTAATCTAATGTTAATTAATTCATTAATTAATTATGTCTTCAGGAACATAGAGCTCCAAGAACAGGGTTGGTGACCACTGCCTTAAGGCATGCTGGGAAGTCAAAAACTGTCCCCCCAGACTGTACTGTAAAGTGATAATTCACTGTGATATCTCTCTAGCTCAAGTTGTTGAAACAGTTGTGCTTCAGTATGTTGGACAGAATCAGGAGATTGTGTTACAATGATGATTGATGATAGTCCGTCCAACACATGCGGATTTGGTAAATGGAACATCGGGTTCACTGGTTTATTGAAGGTGGTGTGGAACGTGTAGAGGTGCTTCATGTCATGAGAGGAGATGCTGTAAAAGGACAGAGTTCCCTCTGGATAGTCCAGATATACTTCATATCTCTTGGGACCAGGACTGGAGTCAGGACCTACAACTGTATATAGTGTTTTGACACGCCTGTTTTCTTCATGGATGGCAGCATACTGGAGACTGTGGCAGACAAACTTCAAAGTTTTTCCTGAAAAATCCTCTTTTAATCCAATACTGACAAAGCCAGACCATTGCACCTCCCAGTAAAACCTTCCATCTGTCAGTTTTTCCAAGCAGTATGTCACTTGCCATTGGCCTCGTTCACTGGTGTTATATGGCTGGTTGTACGTATATTCAGGCTCTGGACACCTAAGAAGTCCTTTCCGGTCTTGAGAGTGTATGATGTCATTGCTGGAAGTGAGCCCACCGGTGCTGAGCTCTTGGTAGTCTAGGAAGAAAATACATACACATTAACCCTTTGTTGGACTTAATAGGCTGGTGTATTTTTTAAATGGCATTTACATGCTATTGCAGTCTACGTATTTCAACATATAATGGTGGAGTCACTGATGCCTAGAATACTTGGTTAACTGATTATTATACTTGTATATTGTGTACATTGTGTTCATTTGTTTGTTTGTTTGTTTTTCAGAATAATAATTGTGTAACTTGTATAATTATCTGAAGGTTTGACGTTCTTTTTTTAGTAGCTTGGCTTGGCTTTTGATCTGAGAGAAGCAAATACGCAATCAGTTCAACAGAATAACATTTACAGAACTTAAATCAGCAAACACAAATGACTGGCAAGTAGAGCTTGCAGCCATGCGAGACGAGAAAGAGAAACAAAGACAAAAGCATCTATATATACACACAGTCAGGTCCATATGTATTTGGACAGTGACACAATTTTTGTTTCACAATTTTGCCTCTGTACACCGCCACAATAGATGTGAAATGAAGCAGTCAAGATGTTATTGAAGATGTCGATGTTCAGCTGTAATTTCAGTGGTTTAACAAAAACACTGCATTAACCGTTTGGGAATTTCAGCCATTTGCCATTTTCACAGGCACAAAAGTAATGGGACAATTGACAGATAAGCAGTTTCATGTCCAGGTGCGGCTTGTTTCCTCTTTGTTTCATGACAAATTAAGCATATTAAAGGTCTGAAGTTGATTCCAAGTGTTGAATTTGCATGTGGTATCTGTTCATGGGAAATCTCAACATGCAGTCCATGTTGGTGTCGATGCAAGTGAAGGATACCATCATTAGGCTGAAAAAACAAATCAGACCTATCAGAGAGACAGCAGAAACTTTAGGAGAGGCAAAATTAACAATTTGGTATGTTCTTAAAAAAAGAAGGAATGCACTGGCGAGCGCAGCGACACCAAAAGACCTGGAAGACCACGGAAGACAACTACAGTGGACGATCGCAGAATTCTTTCCTTGTTGAAGAAAAACCCCTTCACAACATCTAGACAAGTCAAGAACATTCTGGAGGAGGTAGGTGTATCATTGTCAAAGTCTACAATCAAGAAACACCTTCATGAATGTAAATACAGACGGTTTAACTCAAAATGTAAACCTCTGGTAACTCTCAAGAAAAGAAAGGCAGATTAGACTTTGCTAAAAAAAAAAACTCTTTAAAAAAAAGCCTGAGCAGTTCTAATGCAAAATGAACCTATATGAGAAAGATGGGAAGAGAAGAGAATGGAGAAGTAAAGGAAGGATTCATGATCCAAATCATACCACATCATCTGTCAGACCTGGTGGAGGAAGTGTCATGGCGTGGGCATGTAGGCTGCCCGTGGAACTGGGTCACTGGTGTTTATTGATGATGTGGCCCAAAACCTACCGCGAAAGCAACCCAAGAGCTTCTTAAGGCAAAGAAATGAAATGTTCTTAAATGACTGATGACCTCAACCCAACTGAGCTGCCTTTCACTCACTGAAGATAAAACTGAAGATTGGCCACAGTCCCTCCAGGATTTTGCGATTGAGGAAATTAATGCAAAATTCAAGTAAACTCTACAAGACTTAGCTTTTCCACAGATTTGGGCCATGACACATCCTGTGACATCATGACAATGCGCCATGTGATGTCATCACAATGCACATTCAGTCAAAGCCCTCCTTGATTCATGTGCATCGAACATGAGTACAGTTAAAAGGTCTCATTTACCAACAAACATCACTGTGAAAAACCATGAAAAAATATTTCTTGCAATTGCACTGTTGCCAATTCAAGTAGTTTTCCACAAAAAAGCACAAAACTCAGTGAAATCCTGTATGGACAGGTTGGCCGTCTCACGTCTTCCAAGGTGAGCTGAGGAAGAAGAGGTGCAGAACTCAACGTCTCTGTGGGATTTTTGTGAAATCAGTGGTTAAGACGTCGGGCTACTGATCAAAAGTTTGTGAGTTCTAACCCCAGCACCGCCAAGCCGCCACTGTTGGGCCCTTGAGCAAGACCCTTAACCCTCAACTGCTCAGATATAGAAATGTAAGTCGCTCTGGATAAGGGCGTTTGCTAAATACTGTAAATGTAATGTAAAGTGCACAGAAGGATCCGGCCACTAGCAGACAGCTTATTGCAATTGTCCAAAGACAGCTTCCCTCTTATGTTTACTCCAGAGTCCACCTCTGGTGTGAGATATGCCCAAACAGACTTGCCAAAAGGAACACATGGTAACATGAAACGTGTGGAATTGTTCAAAAAAACAACAACTGAGATTATATTATAAATATCTGTAGCCTCAACTGTATATAACGTGTGATTCCTAACATTCATTTTATGATGCTGAAGTGGTATTTATGTAAATAAAAGAAAGCTGAATGAAAAAAATTCAATAAACACTCACATTTCCAGAGACCAGTTGTTAGTCGGGATTTCCCATCATGGTCCAATCTACACACACACACACACACACACACACACACACAAATTGCGTTTAGCTGTGCATCCAGAAAGTATTCACAGCGCTTCACTTTCTCCACATTGTGTTATGTTACAGTCTTATTCCAAAATGGATTCAATTCATTATTTTCCTCAAAATTCTACAAACAATACCCCATAATGACCACGTGAAAGAAGTTTGTTTGAAATCTTTGCAAATTTATTAAAAATAAAAAACAAACAAAGCATATGTACATAAGTATTCACACCCTTTTCCATGACACTCAAAATTGAGCTCAGGTGCATCCTGTTTCCACTGATCATCCTTGAGATGTTTCTACAGCTTGATTGGAGTCCACCTGTGGTAAATTCAGTTGATTGGACATGATTTGGAAAGGCACACACCTGTCTATATAAGGTCCCACAGTTAACAATGCATGTCAGAGCACAAACCAAGCCATGAAGTCCAAGGAATTGTCCGGAGACCTCCGAGACAGGATTGTATCGAGGCACAGATCTGGGGAAGGGTACAGAAACATTTCTGCAGCATTGAAGGTCCCAATGAGCACAGTGGCCTCCATCATCCGTAAATGAAAGAAGTCTGGAACCAGCAGGACTCTTCCTAGAGCTGGCCGCCCGGCCAAACTGATCGGGGGAGATCAGGGGAGAAAGGCCTTAATCAGGGAGGTGACCAAAAACCCGATGGTCACTCTGACAGAGCTCCAGCGTTTCTCTGTGGAGAGAGGAGAACCTTCCAGAAGAACAACCATCTCTGCAGCACTCCATCAATCAGGCCTGTATGGTAGAGTGTCCAGACGGAAGCCACTCCTCAGTAAAAGGCACAGGACAACCCACCTGGAGTTTGCCAAAAGGCACCTGAAGGACTCTCAGACCATGAGAAACAAAATTCTCTGGTCTGATGAAACAAAGATTGAACTCTTTGGCCTGAATGGCAAGCGTCATGTCTGGAGGAAACCAGGCACCACTCATCACCTGGCCAATACCATCCCTACAGTGAAGCATGGTGGTGGCAGCAGCATGCTGTGGGGATGTTTTCAGCGGCAGGAACTGGGAGACTAGTCAGGATCGAGGGAAAGGTGAATGCAGCAATGTACAGAGACATCCTTGATGAAAACCTGCTCCAGAGCGCTCTGGACCTCAGACTGGGGTGAAGGTTCATCTTCCAACAGGACAACGACCCTAAGCACACAGCCAAGATAACATAGGAGTGGCTACAGGACAACTCTGTGAATGTCCTTGAGTGGCCCAGCCAGAGTCCAGACTTGAACCCGATTGAACATCTCTGGAGAGATCTGAAAATGGCTGTGCACCGACGCTCCCCATCCAACCTGATGGAGCTTGAGGGGTCCTGCAAAGAAGAATGGGAGAAACTGCCCAAAAATAGGTGTGCCAAGCTTGTAGCATCATTCTCAAAAAGACTCGAGGCTGTAATTGGTGACAAAGGTGCTTCAACAAAGTATTGAGCAAAGGTTGTGAATACTTATGTACATGTGCTTTTTTTGTTTTTTATTTTTAATAAATTTGCAAAGATTTCAAACAAACTTCTTTCACGTTGTCGTTATGGGGTATTGTTTGTAGAATTTTGAGGAAACTAATGAATTGAATCCATTTTGGAATAAGACTGTAACATAACAAAATGTGGAGAAAGTGAAGCGCTGTGAATACTTTCCGGATGCACTGTATGTGGATTTGCTCCTAGAATAGTTCTATACTTTACCCAGGGCAGTAAAGACAAAGATACTCAATTTCATAACAGGTACTTGTCACTGTAACTCAGAATGCAGCTCAGTACTCACTACTCTTGTTTGTTTTAATATATATATATATATATATATATATATATATATATATATATATATATATATATATATATATATATATATATATAATTGTTATCATTAAAAAAGGACTCCTTGATCCAGTGGAGAAAATTCCTCTATAATCTGACAATATCTGGATATATGCTGTTGTATGAGGCAGGCAGACTTTCACACTGAGCTTAGACTGCATTCTGCTTGTTAGCTTTTTTTTTTAGCTTGTAAACCATTTTAAATAAAATAATATGCCAAATGTAAACGTATACTTGTTCATTTGCTTTAAAACAACAAAATCATGGTTATGAGGGAACTGAAAGTGTGAAGCTGTACTTCCTGACCACATGTTCATAACACATTTGTTGTTTGATACCTTATAACATTAAAGCATGCATTAAAATAATACAGTGCATTCAAGTATGAGCAATATATTTGAATAAATGCAATCAAATATACATGTTAATCTAAAAAGTACCTTAAAGTCTTCAGTTTGTAACACGGATCGTCCAGTAGATCAGAGAGCAGCTTCCTTCCTACAACTCCTGGATGATTGTAGCTCAGATCGAGATCTCTCAGGCGTGATGATGGGTTTGAGCTCAGAGCTGAAGCCAAGGAACAGCAGCCTTTTTCACTAATGAAACATCCTGACAACCTAAAAGATAAAAGGTGAAGATGAATGTGAGGCAGACTGTGTGTCATTCCCAAATAATGCCAGAAATTATTGGCCTTGGTCAAGCAAGCTCCATGCCTGGCTTGTTAAATTAATGTGATGAAGTGAAAAATCAGAGCTAGCTACAGAGGGTTTGAATGAACTGTGATGAAGAAAGGGAAAAGGGCAGACTAAAGGGAAAAGATGAATGTCTGGAAGTTGGAAGCTGTGAACAATGTGAGGAGGGTTGATTAGACCAGCACTGGCAGATGGAACTGGTAGAGGAGTGGTGAGGAGGCTTAAGATTATTGAGAATGAGGTTGATAAGACAGTGCTTGAGGGTTTGGCTCTTGAGTTAGAATAAATTGATGCAGGTTAAAGGGGTGGATTTGGATGTGTGAAAAAGGGGTTGGGATGAATGGGGGCGGTGTTGGGATGAATGGGGCGGTGTTGGGATGAATGGGAGTAGTCTTGGGATGAATGGGGCGGTGTTGGGATGAATGGGAGTAGTGTTGGGATGAATGGGGCGGTGTTGGGATGAATGGGGCGGTGTTGGGATGAATGGGAGTAGTGTTGGGATGAATGGGAGTAGTGTTGGGATGAATGGGAGTAGTGTTGGGATGAATGGGGCGGTGTTGGGATGAATGGGGCGGTGTTGGGATGAATGGGAGTAGTGTTGAGGTGAATGGGAGTAGTGTTGAGGTGAATGGGAGTAGTGTTGAGGTGAATGGGAGTAGTGTTGGGATGAATGGGGCGGTGTTGGGATGAATGGGAGTAGTGTTGAGGTGAATGGGAGTAGTGTTGGGATGAATGGGGCGGTGTTGGGATGAATGGGGCGGTGTTGGGATGAATGGGAGTAGTGTTGGGATGAATGGGAGTAGTGTTGGGATGAATGGGGGCGGTGTTGGGATGAATGGGAGTAGTGTTGGGATGAATGGGGCGGTGTTGGGATGAATGGGAGTAGTGTTGGGATGAATGGGGCGGTGTTGGGATGAATGGGGCGGTGTTGGGATGAATGGGAGTAGTGTTGGGATGAATGGGGCGGTGTTGGGATGAATGGGAGTAGTGTTGAGGTGAATGGGAGTAGTGTTGGGATGAATGGGGCGGTGTTGGGATGAATGGGAGTAGTGTTGAGGTGAATGGGAGTAGTGTTGGGATGAATGGGGCGGTGTTGGGATGAATGGGAGTAGTGTTGGGATGAATGGGAGTAGTGTTGGGATGAATGGGGCGGTGTTGGGATGAATGGGAGTAGTGTTGGGATGAATGGGGCGGTGTTGGGATGAATGGGAGTAGTGTTGGGATGAATGGGAGTAGTGTTGGGATGAATGGGAGTAGTGTTGGGATGAATGGGGCGGTGTTGGGATGAATGGGGCGGTGTTGGGATGAATGGGAGTAGTGTTGGGATGAATGGGGCGGTGTTGGGATGAATGGGAGTAGTGTTGAGGTGAATGGGAGTAGTGTTGGGATGAATGGGGCGGTGTTGGGATGAATGGGAGTAGTGTTGAGGTGAATGGGAGTAGTGTTGGGATGAATGGGGCGGTGTTGGGATGAATGGGAGTAGTGTTGGGATGAATGGGAGTAGTGTTGGGATGAATGGGGCGGTGTTGGGATGAATGGGGCGGTGTTGGGATGAATGGGAGTAGTGTTGGGATGAATGGGGCGGTGTTGGGATGAATGGGAGTAGTGTTGGGATGAATGGGGCGGTGTTGGGATGAATGGGAGTAGTGTTGGGATGAATGGGGCGGTGTTGGGATGAATGGGGCGGTGTTGGGATGAATGGGAGTAGTGTTGAGGTGAATGGGAGTAGTGTTGGGATGAATGGGGCGGTGTTGGGATGAATGGGAGTAGTGTTGGGATGAATGGGGCGGTGTTGGGATGAATGGGAGTAGTGTTGAGGTGAATGGGAGTAGTGTTGGGATGAATGGGGCGGTGTTGGGATGAATGGGAGTAGTGTTGGGATGAATGGGGCGGTGTTGGGATGAATGGGGCGGTGCTGGGATGAATGGGAGTAGTGTTGGGATGAATGGGAGTAGTGTTGGGATAATTGATGTAGAGGTTGAGTTGTTGGGAAAAAAAGGGGAAAGTTTGGGATTTTCTGTGAGAATACTCTGCTCATTTGAATGTACAAATTTGTTTATGTTTGTTCTTTTTCAGCTGAATATTTTTGGTGGTCAAACATTGGATGACCTGGATGAAAAAAAAATGTTCATAAACATTTTCCAAACCCCAGTTTCTGGAGGACACAGTTGGGATTTTTCAGTCCAGTAGCAAGAAGCTGAACTCCTGAATCTTGAAGGTCATTGTCTCTCAGGTTGAGTGTTTTAACCACGGAGTAAGTGTCCAAGATCACGCTCAGATAAACACAAGCTTTGCATGAGAGGTTACACTGTCTAAGCCTGTGGGAATGAGGAAAAAAAAGATGAGTAAACTCCCTCAAACCAGTATATATTGCTTTCCTGTGGGTGACATCTTTATTTAGAGTTAGGCCTGCTACTAGAGACCTGGGATTTTGAAGGTGTGTGACAGACTCCAGGTCTCCAGCATTTAGCTCAAGGCTTTGACTGCTCCTATGAGCAATATCATTACCTCAGTTTTATCCTTCTACATCCTGTTTACGTCCTCTTTTAAACAATGGTGTGTTTTCCATTTCCTGTATTCGTCCCTTCTGACATGATCAGATCTTATACCTGGTCTTTCCTGCACTTTATACAGAACCTCCAGAAAGTATTGACCCCCTTGTGATTATTTCTCTTTTTGCTGCAACATCAAACTTACGTCAAATTTAAGTCTAGTTCATTTTGAAGTGATTATCATTAAATACAGTGCTGTGAAAAAGTATTTGCCCCATGCCTGATTTCTTCTGATTTTGTGTATATCTCATACTAAATAGTTTTAGATCTTCAAACAAAATACAACATAAAACAAAGTGAACCTGAGTAAACACACAATACAGTTTTTATTTATTTATTTATTTTATCGTAGCAAAAAAGTGATCCAACATCTATGACCAATGTGAAAAACTAACTGCCCCTTAAACTTAAAATCTGGTTGTGCCTTGCTAGTGTGTTTTGGCAAAATTCAGACGAGTCTTAATGTTCTTCTGGGTTAGCAGTGGTTTTCACCTCACCAGTCTTCCATGGAGTCATTTTCCCCCAGTGTCTTTCTGATAGTGGAGTCATGAACAGTGACCTTTATTGATGCAAGAGAAGCCTGTAAGTCCTTTGATGTTGTCCTTGGCTCTTTAGTGATTTCCTTTATGAGACGTCGCTGTGCTCTTGGAGGAATTTTGGAAGTTCGTCCACTTCGGTTTTTCCATTTAAAGATAACGGTTCTTTGGTTCTTTGGAGTCCCAGAGCCTCTGAAATAGCTTTGTAACCCTTCCCAGACTGATATATTTCAATCTCCTTCTTCCTCATCATTACTGGAATTTATTTCAACTTTGCCACAGTAGTGTTACTGGGCAAGAACTTTTAACCAACTTCCTGCTGCTGAAAAAGTTCTATGTAAGTGTAGATGTGATTGAACAGGGTTTGCAGTAATCAGGTCTGGTTGTGTCTCGTCCAGCTGAACCCCATTATCAATGCAGTGTCATAGATTTGGGGGATTAGTAACTACGGGGGCAAATACATTTTCACACAGGCCCAGTTGGTACTGGAGAACTTTTTTGCTCAATAAATAACATTATCATAGAGTCATGTCGTTGCAGGCCAGTGACTCCGTTTCCCAGAATGCATCACCAACATGGATTGACTGACCTCTGCCTGTTTTCATTTTAGTGATTTCTGCCTGATTGTTGTATTTTATTAAACCACCACACCTGCACTTGCTTCCAGCTGTGCCTCCATTACGTGACACGTTTAAAAACTGTATTGTGTATTTACTTGGGTTGCCTTTGTTTTATCTTAGATTATGTTTTCATTTCTGAAACAACTTAGCGTGAGATATTCACCAAAACAGAAGAAATCACTGTAAATTATAGAAATGTCCTCAGAATTATAATTTTTTATCTAAAAACTGCATAACTGATCAGTACATATGAAAAAAATCTTAATAAATGTGACTGGTTCTCACTCCAGTGTCTGAAGCTGACAGTGAGGACTTATTAGTCCAGGGCAGAGACGTTTTACTCCCACATCGCCGATGCTGCAGCTGTTCAGAATCAGCTCTCTCAGAAATGAGTGTTTGAGGGCTGATGCCAGATAAGTACAGCTCTCAACACTGATCTCACTGCTGGACATTCTGTAAAACACATTTTACACTAATATTAGTATACATTGGCGTTGGTAAACATTTAATCACAAACACAATTTTAAGTTCTATTAACCCATTAAGTTATTTCATTACTAAGATAAACGTTTTTAGTCATTAGCTGATGCTCAGACATTTAGAGATCCATTTTGTGCTTTCTAGTCATGCTTCCTCCTTAGCATTATTTTGTGTTGTATAAAATTAATAATATTGAGCATGGGAGATGGGTAAAGACTGAAGATCTGCTGTAAGACTATATGAGCAGAATGGTGGTTTCTCCAACTAACAAGTTACTTAAAGGGTAAAGGGTCAAAATTTAACATTATTTTTTGTCATAAATTGTAAACTTCCCTCACCTTAATATTTCAAGATAACAGCTGGGACTCTGCAGACCCTGAAGGACCAATGCCACGCCTTTCTTGGTTAGGCGGTTGTAGCTGATGTCCAGCTCTTTCAGCTGACACTCGGACGACTGAAAGGCTGAAAGCAGAATCTCTGCACAGTCATCTTTAATATGACATGTGTGGAGACTGCAAAAAAGGATAAATCATATATTTGGTCATTTGGTAGATTTTCATGCAGTAAAAATCTCTAATCCATACAGTCGAGGTTTAAGACACTCACTCAAGGATCAATAACCATTTGTTTAAGGCCCAGCACTGACTCTGTAGACTAATCCTAGCAGTATCATGGTTTAAAACTTCAGTTTGTAATAATTTAATTAATCAACGTTTTAAAAACATACAAGCCACTGGTAAAATGAAAGAAAATATGTGTTAAATCTTTGTACAAAAGTCTCACTGGGCATCCATTTATATATATATATATATACAGTATATAACAAAAACTAATAAGAAAGGAAAATATCGATTTCAGACTTCTTGTTCTTTCTTAGAAAGATCATTTTCAAAATGAATTTTTCATAAAATCTGTTCATTGTCAGTATTTATCACTTTGTCTTTAAAACCTTAAAGAGAGCTGCTGTGAGGTAAGGTCAATTAGCGTGACAGTGTGCGGCAGTGCTTGGCCAAAAGTAGAAGACTGTTTGGTTTAGTTGTGGTCAGCAATGTGATGTTCTTCTATGTGTTTGATAGCGGTGGTATATGATAAAGTTATGAATATGAATGACATCAGTGACTCATCCTTGTAAGGTAACAACCCGGGGCGGCAGAGAGAAGCTTTCCTGAGCCGACCCAACCATGGTTTGAAGGCAGAAATTAAATTATTTGAGGTAACACAGGCTTCAGAGCAGTCGTGTCCCTGCTCTGAGAAACAGAGGTGCTTTAGACTCACTTAGTGTGAATCCAGAAGGAGGGGGCTGAGAAATGTTTGGGGAGTTACAGCTGATACATAAGAGATGAGAACAACTGGAGTAAGGAACTTGATCAGGTAAAAAAAGTAATAGCTGGAAATGTATTTTAATCTGTATTTTGAAAAAGTCAGTGGTACGGGACACCATGACTAACCCTGAAGCAATCACAGCATAAAACCCCAATCCTCAACTTAATTTATACAATTATTGATTGTTGAAATATTCAAAATATTTACTGCATGATTTCTATTTTATTCTCCCTGTTCATGTGACTTGGATATATAGATATGTACAACATCAAACATGGGCTTAATTGAGCCTGGAAAATTATAGTTAGGATTTTCCCTTACTAGATATTTAGGATTCCTCCGTCAGGAGGAAACGTATTGTTATTGTTAGTATTCTTCTTCTTATTATTATTATTCTCCTTATCTCCCTAAAGTGCCCAATAACTCACGATCTGAATGGTACAAAGTTTTGAAATTTGTCACATTGATACTACTGGCCACGAATACTGAATATTTGAATATTCCCACACCACAAATGGTCCACATAGGCCTATAGGTGGCGCTACAGTCCACACCCGAAAGCTACATAATTTTCCCTCCGTCCCATAAGTCCAAAATGACTGAAAATTGGTAATGCCTTATTTCTCATGGGGAACAAAAAAAAGCAATTGGGACCCATAAAATCCACCATGATAGATTTTCAATTACATTGAAAATTTGTCCAAAACTACAAAAAAAATTCCTAACCCTAAACTAACCCTAACCGTATGTCCGATTGACTTGAACTGTGGTACAGATGTGTTGGATACATGTCTTTCTATGGTGTGATAAGCAATAAGGAATCAAATAAAAGTTGGCCAAACTATTTACATATTGGTTAATTGACAACTGTTGCTCATATTTCTTGTGTCCATAAATCAATGGAACATTAACCTATGGACTTGATCTGTGCCACACAGAAAGAGGACACTACATTATGTTACCATGTGCGATGGCAACCTCATATCTCCAAAAACAATGATATTAAAAGGAATATTAACTTTGATAATATCTGTTATATTATATTTAATAATATTTTATCGTCCACTAGATGGCGCTCTGTCTTGGATCGAGCCAAAATGCACTTCACTCAGATGAATTTTATAGAAGCAGGAATAAATTCAAAATAATGTTAAAGTAGTGCTGTATCCGCACAAATTAATTCTCCAAAATTCTCGCTGACACCTGCTTTTTCTCTACAATGATCATTTGTGGAAAACTACAACAATGAGCTTAAAATCTGCCATTGATTCAAACGCATTGAAATGTTGCATCTGTGGGACACATTTCTCTACCAGGTCAATTTTTAAATGGTCCGCAATATTGAGGAGGAATCCGCCATTGCTGCTTGCAGCTATATATAATATTACTATTGTATTACTGACTCTCACATCACTTTACTTACACTTATTGTGTTGACTAAGAACAGATATTGATAACATTTATATATTTTTGCTAATATTAATTTATTAACATACTGATGTTTACATGACACGTTCTTTTCAGTGATTCTTATGATCTGTGGTACATGGTTCTCCTCACTTTAGTGTGTGTGGCTGAGGGTGTGGACGCATCAGGACCGCACGCAGAATAGATGCTCCTGACTTCTCCAGGTTGATGTAACTGATGTTCAGATTCTCCAGCCTGCAATACGGACTGTTCAGGCCAGGCAGGAGAGATTTCTGATCCATGATCAATAAATTGCGGCTGAGGTCAAGCTCTCTTAAAGATGCGTCTGGATCCTGAAGTGCAGAAGCCACAGTCTTACAGCATTGTGCTTTCAGACCACAATCAGCCATTCTGCAGAGACACAGATTCAACTGAATTATATTTCCTGTGGTGCTCTATTCATAAAATCAATATATCATTAATCTCCAGAAATCTTTCTCTGCATAGTGAAGTTACATACACATAATAGAGACAATCAGATCATACAGAGGTGAGGTGGAGTCAGAAAAAGGTTATTTAGGTCTAATTAGAGCCAAAATGCAACATTTCAGTCTTGGCAGAAACCCAACACTGCTCATCACCCTGAAAACACCATCCTCAAGCGTGGTAATGTTGCATCATGTTGTGGGGATGCTTTTCATCAGCAGGGACTGGGAAAGCGGTCAGGGTCTGAAGTGAGATGGATAGAGCCAAATCCAGGACAAAATTAGAAGAAAACCTGTTCTAGTCTGTGAGACACTTCAAATGGAGGACAAAATCCTATCATATCTGACAGAGCTTGAGCAATTTTACCAAGAAGAAGGGTTGAAAATATTAGCATGCAGATGTGCGAAGCTGATAGAGTCAGAAGACCTGCAGCTGTTATTGCAGTCAAAGGTAGCTCTACCAAGTATATTTATGTAACCAAAAAAATGCCCTATCTTTTGCTTAATTAACTTTTATGTCACAATAAAAAAAATGCAGCTTCAAGATAGACATATTGCATAAATCAAATAAGAAAAATGACACATTAAGTCATTTTCAGTTCCAGGTTGTAACTATGGAAAAGTTCAAGGGCTTTATGCAAGCCACTGTAGGTAATGATATTATACAATGTTATAGGAACACCGTAGGTAGATGATTTCTAATTTCAAGGCAGAATTCAGAAATTCAAGACGGAAGGAGGTTAGCGAGCTACCCATTGATAAATAAATAGATGTGTCATGGCCCCCAGGTTCAATTCCACCTTGGGCCACTAGACGGCACCCTGAGTGTTATTGCAGAACTTCTTCTGTTGTCTCACTGATTTCCTGTCTGAACCATGCTCACCTATTTGTTATTTCTTGATTAGTTATATTTAATCTCCTTGTTTTCTGGAGCATTATGTTCAGATTATGTTATGTTATATGTTTGTTTCTGTATTTCCATTTGATGTTTTTGTGTTATGTATAGTGTTTTTGATAGTTTACGTATTTTCTTGCTTTGTTTTTCCTACTACTGCTTAGTTTTTGGTTGTTCTGGTTCCCTGGTGTTCCATGTTCCTCGTCTGTTTTCCTGTGTTCTCTCTCTCTTTTTTTTTTTTTTTTTTAATAAAGAAGAAGTTCTGGATTTGTGTCCACCTCCATGGACTCACACCATGACAGTATGGACATATAGATTAGCTGATAAGTAACAAGTAGAATACATTGAATATAAAGTGGTTGATTTACAATTTTTGAACATAGAAAGTAAACTTAAATATTACTGAGACAAAAGAAGCTTCACTCACAGAGCCCTTCTGCACTTCCTTACAGCCGGGACAAGCCTTCTACGACCTTCTTCAGATGTGTTGTATTTTTTCAGATCCAATTCTTCCAGGACCTCCTTGGACATCAGAATGATGTAGGCCAAGGTGGAGCATTGTGCTGCTGTTAATCTGTTTTCAGTTTGTTTTTCTATGGTCAGAAATCTTCGGATTTCCTCTACCATGGAGTGATCATCCAGCTCCAGAAGACAATGAAAAAGGTTTATGCATCTCTCTGAGGAAGGAGTTTTTCTGTCATCATTTTCCCTGAGCATGTCTTTGATGTACTGCATAGTCTGATGAATGTTCTCCTGCAGGTTCTCTACTTTCAAAGGGATGGACTTCAGCAGACGCAAATTGGACTCCATTGAGAGACCAAGGAGGAAGCGAAGGAAAAGATCCAAATGCCCACTCCTACTCTTCATGGTATTGTGTATTGCATTTTTTTGTAAATCATGCAAGGTCAAATTTCTCGGGGGAAAGTCAGAATCGTTGCTGTCATCATCATCATAATCACTTCCAATAAATCGAAAGACGTAGTCTTCAGCATGTTTCTTTTGGTTGGATTGCATTGCATCGATTCCTTCAACAGTAAATTTGTAGAAGACAAAGAAGGCTGCGAGATACTCCTGAAAGCTTAAGTGGACAAAGCTGTACTTCTTTACCGAAAACATCGGATCCTCCTCTCTGATAATCTCAGTAAACACTCCTGACCTCACAGAGGCTTCAGTGATATCAATGCCATAATCCTTTAGATCATCTTCTGAAAACACAATGTTGCTTTCCTGAAGTTTGTAAAAAGCCAGCTGCCCAAGTTTCAAGATGATCTCAACATCAGCACTGGACAGCCTTAATAGATCTGTTTCCGTCCTCCCAGAATACTTTTTCTTTTTTTCATTCGTTTGGATGAGTAAAAAGCGTGTGTACATCTCAGTAAGAGAGGATGGGATTCGTTCACGCCCTCCGATTAGCATTTCTTTCAGAACTGTCGCTATGATCCAACAGAAGACTGGTATATGGCACATGATCTCAAGGCTCCTCACATCCCTTACATGTGAGATGATCCTGTTGGCCAAGGTTTGGTCACTGATTCTTTTTTTGAAGTATTCCTCCTTCTGTAAGTCTGTGAATCCTCGTACTTCAGTCACACGGTGGATCAGATTCGGAGGGATAATGTCTATTGCAGCCGGCCGTGACGTTATCCACACCAAAGCGGAGGGAAGCAGATTCCCTTTGATGATGTTGGTCATCAGCTCGTTCAGAGATGCTGATTTGGAAATGCTTGAGACTCTCTTGTTTTCGAAATCGAATTTAAGCTTGCTTTCATCTAGACCGTCAAAAATGAATATAGTTTTACAGTTTTCGTAGTATTTTACATCTTTAAATTCTTTAAGTTCAGGGTGAAAGTCAAGTAGAAGCTCATGAAGACTGAACTTCTCACCTATAATGGAGTTCAGCTCACGGAAAGGTAAAACAAATAACAGATCGATGTCCTGATTGGCTTTTTCTTCAGCCCAGTCAAGAATAAACTTCTGCAGTGAGACAGTTTTTCCGATTCCAGCAATGCCTTTAGTCAACACAGTTCTGATTTTACATTCACGTTCGTTGTCTTTGGTTTTCTTTTCCTCGTTGTTCTCTACAAGACGTTGCTGCTTGAATGGTTTGAAGATGTCATTGCAGTTGATTGGCATGTCCTGCTCAGGAGGTGTCTTGAAAGCAGGGTCTATCTGCCAAACCTCATGCTCACTGTTCACGCCTTCTGTTTCTCTCAGTGTGACGTAGAGCTCTGTGTAAATCTCCCTGAAGACAGTTGGGTTCCCTCTTTTAGCAATTCCTTCAAAGATGGTCTCATGTTTCTGTCTCAGATTAGATTTCAGCTTTTTACTGACACTTAAAATAATGTTGGGTGCTGAAAAATAAATAACCACATGTCAGGAGAGATGAAGATATATTTGGGTATTGAGCTGAGTTCACTTCAACACAGATTACACTCGTGCATAATGTTTGACATTTTACAAAAATCGTTTGTTATTAATTTGTCCTTATTAAGGTGAATTCATCATTAATGAACCTTTTTGTCATTAAGTTCTAAATGTCTCAGAAAGCAACCACTCTATTTAAGCCCATTTATTTTCTTTTAGAAAGAAAAAGATCGGTTTTAAGAGTTTTCAGTTGCCCGTCTGGTGGAACCCTTGTCCCTACAACAGTGTGTTAGAAAGGGTTCTAAGTAGAACCTATTTTGGAAGTCATTAAGCCTGAATTATCTACAGAACCCTTGGAGAACCTTTATTTCTAAGAGTGTATATAATAACTGTATTTGTCAGAAGGCAAAACATTTACCTAAACTGACTTTGTAGTTTGGAGCTCTTCAAGGGTTCTTTAACTTACAAAACTTATTTATCTGGGGTTTGATAACATTCTATAATTTGTGATGATGTATAATTTTTAATTAAAAAAAAAAACACCAGCACACACATCCCATTCCAAGTATAACAATTTATAAATTAGAGGCTCGCACTTCTACTTTGAGTAGAAACAACTCCTCTTAAAAAGGAGTCCATTAAAAAATCCGAAAAAATAATTTTCTATATTAGTGTGTGCCAAGAAATACAAAAATTAAAATAATGGATGAATTCAGCACATTCTGTCCTATCAGGCTAATACAGAAATCCAAAGGCATAAATAAGAAAACAGACAAAAGGTTAGGAGTTAGTGGTTAGGAGTTACGATTTAGGAGTTACGGGTTAGGGGTTAGGAGTTAGGGGTTAGAGGTTAGGAGTTATGGTTTAGGAGTTACGGGTTAGGTGTTAGGAGTTAGGGGTTAGAGGTTAGGAGTTATGGTTTAGGAGTTACGGGTTAGGTGTTAGGAGTTCGGAGTTAGGGGTTAGGGGTTAGGAGTTAGATGTTCGGAGTTAGGGGTTAGGGGTTAGGAGTTAGATGTTCGGAGTTAGGGGTTAGGGGTTAGGAGTTAGATGTTCGGAGTTAGGGGTTAGGGGTTAGGAGTTAGATGTTCGGAGTTAGGGGTTAGGGGTTAGGAGTTAGATGTTAGGGGTTAGGGGTTAGGAGTTAGGGGTTAGGAGTTAGATGTTAGGGGTTAGGGGTTAGGAGTTAGATGTTAGGGGTTAGGGGTTAGGAGTTAGGGGTTAGGAGTTAGATGTTAGGAGTTAGGGGTTAGGGGTTAGGAGTTAGGAGTTAGATGTTAGGGGTTAGGGGTTAGGAGTTAGATGTTAGGGGTTAGGGGTTAGGAGTTAGGGGTTAGGAGTTAGATGTTAGGAGTTAGGGGTTAGGGGTTAGGAGTTAGGAGTTAGATGTTAGGGGTTAGGGGTTAGGAGTTAGATGTTAGGGGTTAGGGGTTAGGAGTTAGGGGTTAGGAGTTAGATGTTAGGAGTTAGGGGTTAGGGGTTAGGAGTTAGGGGTTAGGAGTTAGATG
Organism: Ictalurus furcatus; assembly: GCF_023375685.1. Classification (NCBI taxonomy): domain Eukaryota; kingdom Metazoa; phylum Chordata; class Actinopteri; order Siluriformes; family Ictaluridae; genus Ictalurus; species Ictalurus furcatus. The sequence continues at coordinate 19,706,435 of NC_071280.1, read as the reverse complement.
TTCGGAGTTAGGGGTTAGGGGTTAGGAGTTAGGGGTGAGGAGTTAGATGTTAGGGGTTAGGGGTTAGGAGTTAGATGTTAGGGGTTAGGGGTTAGGAGTTAGATGTTAGGGGTTAGGGGTTAGGAGTTAGGAGTTAGATGTTAGGAGTTAGGGGTTAGGGGTTAGGAGTTAGATGTTAGGGGTTAGGGGTTAGGAGTTAGGGGTTAGGAGTTAGGGGTTAGGAGTTAGATGTTAGGAGTTAGGGGTTAGGGGTTAGGAGTTAGATGTTAGGGGTTAGGAGTTAGGGGTTAGATGTTAGGGGTTAGGGGTTAGGAGTTAGGGGTTAGGGGTTAGATGTTAGGAGTTAGGAGTTAGGTGAGATGAATATTGAAAGAATTACTTGGGATTGTGCACTGAAACATTGCAGTGTGTGACGGTTGCTTTGCTGGAAAAATGTAATGTATTTTATTTATTTTAGTTTTTATATTAAATATACGCCAACGTGACTACATCCCCCCCCGTCCTTCACATAATTCTAGCACCCGTGTACAACCCCGTTCTCGTATCTTCTGTACACTTTCGTGCTTTGTTGAAGAGTGGAATCTAAACACAGTGCTCACCAGTATCAGAGGCTTCACACAGGGTTGGCTGATGAGGTTCGGCTGGTTCACAAGAGAACATGCAGAATAAGAGAATGAGGTATTCAAATGTGTCTGTAATCTGTTCAATTATCAGGTATCTTTACTGAGTATTTGAAGCATGTATGGACTTATTATGATAGAGAATGTTATTAGAAATATTTATTTATTTATTTTAAGTTTCTTACCAGTTGTGTGAATGTGTGTCTCAGTTGTGATACTGACAGGCCCGCTAATGTGACAACCCACCACGTGAGGTGCATTAACAGCTCCACGGTCCTGAGCCGTAATGGAGGACTGGAGAGAGACAGGAGCCAGGAGCGTAGACGCAGGAGACGCTGATCCATCCTCCATGTTCCAGCTGAAAGGATGGACTTTACATACTCCTCTGTGAATGCAGAATCATCATCTTTCACATCAAAACATGTTACACACACACACACACACACACACACACACACACACGCAGGAGTTGTCAAGGATTTGTAACATTTAAATAAACATGATATAGTTTATAATATCTAAAATGGTATGATTGATTCTGTTACACTATTATTACTATTTTATTCATTTATATTGTGATCTCACGTTCTACTAGGCCTTTTCTTCTCAGAGCTTTGTGGTGATGGAGACCTGATGGAATATCAGTGTAAGTCCACCTATTCAAACTATAAGCAATATTCAGATGCATCGTCTCATATATCACTTAAGTGATCTGGATCTGAATATAGCCAGATATATTCATATATGAAGATATATTCACTGTACTGCATATATTCACTGTACTGCATATATTCACTGTACTGTATATTGTACATATTCATACATCAGTCTCAGACTAAAGCAGTTCTCCTGCGTGAGTTTCTGCGGTCGAGTGAGAAGTTTGGAGACATGTTCTACACTGTCATCGAAATAACTGGCGCAAGAAACGAAATAAAAACCCAAAGTTACATTCCGGTGCAGTTTCCTGTCTGCTTCTTCCGCATTGCGACTTCCGGTCTGGGTTTTCCTCAGAGCATTTTAGACCTTAAATATAACTTACAACAACTGCTTTCAAAGCTTCAGAGAGTTTTACATGAATAAAATGAAACATGATCATTATTAGATTAGATATCTACTGAGTTAACAGTCAGATGAACTGATAGAGAGTAAGAACGTTACCCGACCTCCGTCTCACCAGAATTCCTTTGAGCAGCGCGAGTCGACTCCCCTAATGACTCACAAGTGATTCAGTGATTTTTTTTTTCCGGTTAAAATGTTTTGGACCATAAATGAAAACAAACGGTGGCAACTTTGCCTAATTTGAATATAAAACGCCCTGTAGTCTGTTTAATAATAACAAACAAATAAATAAATAAAACACCAATGGCAATACAAGTCGTTATTTAGTCAGTTTTAAAGGGTTTACGTATTAATAATATCCTCTAGACTGAAGACTGTTTTGTCTTAAAAGGGTCAAATGAACTGATACACACTTATGTTATTTGACATTCATATTTATATTTATAATGATAATCATTTAAATAGAAATTTGTGTTTTTTTTGATGATTTGAAAAATCATAAAAATATAATTATTATCAGTATGGATCGGTTTATGTTATATACACATTTAATATCGAATTTAAATGCGCGGTTCATTCCTAACAGCTAACCAACTTAGACAGCAGATAGTGAATTAGTGTGTGAGAGACAACAGGAGATCAGGACAGTAAGAATAATTTTATCTCTGACTCGGTTTGTTATCAGCTCTAGCTCAAAACCTGAATTATTCAGAGTGATCTCATTGTGATTTAAAAATTATTTTAAAAAGTATACCCAGATACTCAGAATCTGCTCAATGTTGGTACATTTCCTGCTGATGGACGGGGCAGAGGAGCCACTACTGTGCAGATTTATCCAGTACACAAACCTGTCTTGTCCTGAATATCCACTAGAGGGCGCGCATGATCCAGAGTTACAGGAGTTTACTTCCTGAAACGGAAACCATTGCATTTCTTTATGAGGAAAAT